>NW_008652000.1:43178-97344 GCF_000695815.1 Acanthisitta chloris
ACCTTTGGATGCTTTTTATCTTCTCTTCATTATTTCCTTGATCCATCACAGAAACCCACTTATCACACAGCTGGGATGACAAAATACTGCCTGGGATGTTGCGAAGAAAATCCTTATCAAGAGAAAAGAACAAAACATGTGAAGAGCTGTTCTGGAGCACGTGAAGCAGGAGGAATAGGATGATGTATCCGTGGGATGGCCCTCACTGACAAGTATATCGTTACACACAGCAACCAAAACCAGCAGAAAATCATCTGAGATACAGAAATATTTTGGATTATGCTTAAAGTGAATATTTCCCTGCCTTTTCCTCACCCTTTCCTGTCAAAATAAAGGCATTGGGATGCTTAATCTGACCTTGCTGAACTAAAAAATCTGCAGTGAGACCAGTTATTTTGGTGTTGCATAATGTCTGTCTTTACTCATCATTTAACTTCATCTGCAGTCCCTGTATCTTCTCCTTAACTCAAATACCTCCAGATCATAACCACTCCAAAGCATCCCTACCTTCCTTCCCCTAATCACTCCCTTTTGGTAATGAATACTTACACTACTGGGTGTAGTGTAAGTATGGATAGTCTTGCTGCTTCTCTTTCCTAATACCTCAACCACTGGCAGGGAGACTGCTGCAGTTTAGGAAGAAGCTCAAACCTTAGCTTCCCAAACAAGCTAGGGTAAATGAAGCTGTAACACACATTAATAACACACATTTGCTCTTATGTGGTAACCCTTCACTGTTGTAAGTGCTAAGCAATTGCCCCTGGTGAAACTGATCCCGTGGGATGAGTACTGCACACCAGCCCAAGGCACAGTGCAGCTGTCCTGCCCTACATGCACATCCTAAATCCACCAGTAGGAAAATAATTGTGTAAATCTCACTCATGAAAACCTCTCACATGGTAGGAAGAGGAATGGCTTTCTGTAATAAAAATATTCCACCAAAGCAGTGCTTGCTTGAGGATGGAGATTACTATTTCTTCTAAGCAAAAACTACACATGAACAGATGCACTGTACTAAAATGTGAAAAGAAATATGCTGATCCTCCTTGTAGCTGAAATTCTACTGAAGGTTTGTGATGACCTCTTGCAAAAGGAACATACTTGTTGACAAACAAGACTGTAAGAAAAGATAATGCATGGGAAAAATAATCCAAATATTTATGACAACACTATAAACCTGCTTGGGTCTGTAGTGTAGGCTATTACTGATGTGTAAGGAAACAGGTCTGCAAACATGCCTTTTTAGTATTTTGTATACAGAGATAAAGAGAGTAACAGGACCAGGTTGCAGCAGAGAACTCAGGGAAGCTGGCAGCAAAACAAGCTGGCTAGTCCTCTTCCCCATCCTAATTCAGTGGCAAAACCCTTTTGGAGATCCTTACAATGCTAGTGTGCCAGTCCATTTTTCTGAATTCAATCCACCAATTCCACTTTGGGGCTGTCCCTGGAGAAAAGCCCTACTTGCTTGTGCCCAGGATCTGTGCTGCTCTCACCCCTAAAGGGAAAAAGGGACATTCTTCACATACCTTTAATAAAGATGCTGTCACAAATATGGATTCACAGGCTAGGTCTACTTCAGTGCCTGAATCAAGCTTCTCCTTGAGCTCTTTAAAGATTTTTGCACTTCCAGAGCGTCTGAAAATACCCTTGGTGGAAGGGCCCTCTTGGTAAAGGAGGGAAAGCATGTCCTAAACAAAATTGAAAGGCAGAAAGAATTTCTCATAAATATATTTTATTGTCCAGTGTATTAAAATGCATTTTTGCTACTTTTGCCACAGCTGAAAACCTTTGAGTTCTAAAAAAGCACAGAAATCAAACACAAGTTAAGGCTCACCCTCCAAACCATGCCAAACTGCACAGCAAAGCTGTGATCTGGAGCTCTCATTTTGGAAAACATTCCCTCAGAAATACTGTGCTGCCACTGCTGAGCACGAACTTCCTGCATGATCTTCCAGGTCTCATGCAAGTTTCAGCCAAGTCATTTAAATATATAACACTGTGGTATGGGAAAAGGAGAGTGGTCTACCTAATCCAAAACTCTGCATCTGACAGGGGCCTCAGCCAGACACCGCTTTGCAGGAAGATATGAGACCCTCACTGCTCATCAGTGTGGTCAATATTATCACCAACCAGAGATAAAGACATCTGCTTCATGCCTGATGTCTGAAAAAAAATGAGAGTTTTACCTAAAGTGGAAAGTGCTTTATTTGTTAATATCTATCTGCACTTCTACAGCAGATCAGAGTCAAGTTTTTACCCCCTTTACTGCTTGTGAGTGGTATCATACTCTGCAAAGAGCTCAGGGCTGTTAGTGGGACCTCTGGGGCAAGGTGCTCCCACCTGAGAGGTCACCCAGTGGGGGATAAAGCTTTGCTCTCCTGAAGCCAATGAGGGTGCAAAGGATTAAACAAGTAGACAGCTTAGTACATGAGATATTTAAAAGGAAAGGGAAAACAAGCAGATTGCTGCCCAGCTTTCCAAATAACAGGAGGGACTGATTTCTTATGCTAAGTAAGAGAGGGAAACAAGCAGATAAGGAAATGCTGAAACTTCTCCTGATGTAATATGTATATGGTATTTGCCAGGTGCTTAATTCTCTGCAGTCTCCTGCGGGTCATCTCTCAGATGTGCTGGTCATCTCTTGCAGGTCTGCTCCAAATTATGTGGAATTTGCCATGTTTATCTCTTCCAAAGGAGAAACACATGCAGACAGTCTCTGGGATTATGTGTATGCACACAGTGGTCTGAGGACCAAGATATCAAAAGAGAAGGCAAGAAAAGGGACACTGGGGGAGAGTCCATCATCATTAAACTCCTTAGGAATGGCTAAGGAATGGGGCTTGGGGACTTTCCTAATCTAGGCTGTAAGGTAGGTCCTCCTGATCTACAGCAGCGAGAGTAAGTCTAATGGAAACTATTACTTTTGCTTTTCTTCTGTAACGTTTCTTTCTCACTCTTGCAGAAGCTGAAGGCAAAGAATTCATGTAAATGCAGATGCTTTGAAGGAACACCTTCATAGCAGCAGGACTTGGGCCAGCATTTTCCTTTTCTTTGCAAGAATTTAGAACTCTGACGTCAAAACAGCCTGAGTCCCACAGCACAGGATATTAGCACATGGACAAAAGCTTTGAAAATGTATTTTTAACAAAATACCCACAAGATAAAAATGAGAAGCCTGTGTTAAGCTATCAAACTCACACAAAATTACATGAATGAAGCTAAGGGTGCAAGACAATTCAGTGTGGCAATGGCTAAAAGAGAGCCCTTCTGCTGTGAAAGCAAGTTTGAAGCTCTGAAGCAGAGATATCAAACATGCCTGCAGCATTCATCCCTGGTATTTTCCTTCTCTTGCAGGTAAATCCCACACAGTCTCCCAGTATTCCATTCTCCAGGGATACTGCATGAATTCAGAAGTGAGCTGTATTTTGTGGCATAAACACAATGTCTAAGAGTCAAAGCGCAGAGACTACCAACTACTGATTCTATGCTTTGTAACTCTGGGGATTTTTTCAGATAAAAATTTACTCATATTTATGTTTTGGAGAAATTTCTGAAATGCAGCATTGGCTCATGTCTGAAACAGAGAGAATGAGTGATCAGGTGATTGTATTCTTACAGAGTTCATCTCTGGAGGCCTTATTTAAACAACCTAAATTATAAAAATACACACTTTTCCTTCAAAAGAAAATAACAAGCTCACACTATTAAAAGACCTGAAAAGTCCTGGTATGATTTACTATTTAGGCAGTGATAAAGCAGCACATCAAGCACAAGCTTAGAAGATAAAATATTTCTTCCTGTAAACTAGTATAACCCTAGTGATTTCAGTGGGGTTCTGGCAAGTTCTTCCAGCCAAAAGTTGGACAGTTAGGAAGCAGGGCTCACTCCCCCTCTGTAAATGCTTCAACTGCTGCATCGACAACAGCCCTCAGTTCTGACCAAAAATGCCACATATGTGCCTTAATTATGCCTAGGAGTGGGCTCTAAGACAACCTCTTTCACATTCCTAGACTGGTTTTGGGAGCACCCACAGCACCAGAGCTCTCTCAAGGCAGGATGAAAAGATGCTCCTGCAGCCCCCACATTCCCACCTATTCTTGCAGTGGTGCTGTCAGATTAAAAATGAGGACTCAGAGTGCTTGCCCTCGAATGCCTTCAAGAAAGGCTCTGAAACTGTCTAGTTATGGGCAGGTGGCATTTTTATGTATGCGTGGGCTGTCTATATGGGACAGTAGATGACACATTTATGGAGTTGGGGATTTTACAGAGATCTTGGGAGTGGTTTAAAAAGTGTGTGTGAATGTGGCATATATTTACACTGCGTAAGTGAGCATTAGGGAACCAGCCTTACAGCATGGGCTATAAAGAAGAAATAGCCCAGAGCAGCAGGCTGATCACATACATTTCTCAAGCTGTTATTAACTAGGCCTGACCACAGCATATGTTAAAAACCAAAGTTCTTGCTGAGAACCACAAATGAGGTTTCCTTCTGGAAACCTTTCTGGTTTCTTTGCTTGGGTAATTTCAATGTCCCATTTACAAACATGTTCTCATTTACTAAGCAAAGAAATTCCACCACTGTCAGACCCAACCCTGAGCTTGGGACTCACCAAGAGGGGTTTGGGCAGGTTGTCATCCTCACAGATGGTTGTTAGCAAGAGGCCAAAGAGCTTCCCAGGAGCAGCAGTTGTTGGGGAGAGAGGTGCATTGTCCAAGGGAGTGCCTGGGCCACGCCAAAAAGCCCAACTTATGATAGATCTTTTCCTTTTAAATGACTTCTGGCTTAAGTCTGGGGAAAGAGAAAGGTGTTTATTAGAAGAAATGCATTTCAATTCTAATTCCAGTATTTGTTTTTTGGTGGTTGCTATGGTTTCAAAGGAAAAAATGTCATGAACTCAACCAACTCCTTGACATCCAGCTAAGCCTAATCCACCATGCACATACCTCTGTGTGTGTGTGTGTGTGTGTGTGTGTGTGTGTGTGTGTGTGTAGTGTGTTGCCTTATGCATGCTCTTATGAGGATCACCAGGGTCTGCACTGCACTGCTGGACCACAGTGCCAGCACTCACTGCTAAGTGTAGGAGGGCAAACCTCAGCCTGCTGACTTCACACAGAGCTGGACTCTGCTAAATAACTCATTTTCTACCCACAGGTGCAAAACCACAGACCTTTGGAAAAGAAGGTCTCCATTGCCCTCACCTTGGTTTGCTGTCCAGAAGCATCCTAGTTCCAATGAGGGAGAGCAACCACTCTCCCCACAAGTGACACCAGAGCATCAACTAATGGGGTGAGACATTTTCAGACCAGGAAAAGCCACTGCCTTTGCTCTCTTCTCCACAACACAAGCATTATCATTAGGCACTCACTCCAAGCACTTGCTGGCCATGGCCCAGGGATGGTGCCTACCCTGTAATCAATGCCTTCCAGATGACATTTCAGCATGCTGCCAACATCCTAATGGGCTCTGCTCATCTTCACTTATTTAACACATTTCATGAGATATTGAGAGAGCACCACTAATTGAAGTTCTTATTTCCAGTGTATAGAAAAGGAAATACTGGTATTGGGATATGAAAAAGGTTTTTTTTTCATATGACCTTTCTCAACATCAGCCGGTGAAAAGTCATCTTAATAGGATGGGCTACTGCTAAGGAGGAGTGGGGACTGTTTATGATAAAGCGCTAATTGAACAAAACCCCTTATTCTGGTATGTTTTTCCTCTTCTAGGTGTTTTCAAAGCCAATCAGCATTGACTTAGCTGCTCATTTACCCTATATACTTTTCTATTAGCTGGTTCTTCCACCTAGTCAAACATTTTACTTTCAGCTGTTGTGGAGGCCAGAGGCAAGGCTTGCAGAATTGAGGATTGTGGCACAACACCAGATTTTTCTGTCCAATACTGTATTCTCTCCTATACTTTACTACAACTGAGTTTTTAGCCCAAATAGTGATTTTCATTATACGTCATTCCATTCCAGATCATGTTGCCTTTGGGAATGGGTGGAAGTCTTTTCATTGCAGACTTACAGGATGAAAAGTTACAGTTTAACTCAAAAGGTGAACATATGAATGCAAAAGTCTGATGAAAAATTCTTTTTATAAAAAATAATGAGGATATACATTTTAAGCAATCCAAAGCTTCAAGACATATAAGTCTGGCAGCGTCTAAGGCTTTACTTGACACGTGATATTTTGAGAGAACATAACTAATTTATAACTTACAAAATTACATTTTTTTCTTTCAGATGAGCTGGAGATTAGCACATGAATAAGGTTTGCTTCATCTGGAGTTCTAGTCACACAATGGCAAACACATACTGGTGCTTTTTTCTGTCAACCCTGTAAATCTTAGTGGAAGTAAAAACTAAGAAAAGATGCTATTTTGGAGAACAAGGAATAGCAGAAGTGAATAAAAAACAGTCTTAAAATTAGGAACTTTTCTTAGTCTCTTACTGTTTGCTCCCCTCTTAAAAGCCACGGCTTAAACTGTGAGCAAGGGGTAATTGTAACTAACTGCAGCTCTCTCCTGGGAGAGGAAAGAAATCTTAACCAGTGCTCTTCAGCACATCAGGGCAGAAACCAACAACTCAACAAAATGCCATGTCACTTACAAAACTAGCATTCACTGAACAACAGGAAAACTCATCCTTTTCACATCCCCTTTTTAAGGGGGTTGAGAAGTCTTAAGCCAAAGAGCAGATGAGAAGGGGAGGACATACACTTTATTTCCTTAAACCTGTGCAAAGTTACAATACTAGGAGAAGCCGAGGCTCCTTTCAGCCAACACAGATGCCAATTGCTGCTCTGCAGAAGTACTTCCATACAAAAACCTTAGGACCTTGCCCTGATGGATTATTCTAGGCCAGAATCAGAAAAAAAAGCAATACTACTTTGATGGAAAATTTTGCTCAGAGCTCACAGCAGCCATCTCTTCTGCTCATATTTTACATGAAGGGAATTTCTATTCATAGGTAGTGTCCCAGCCATGGAAGTGGCATTTCTTCTTGAAACTAAACAGAAACTTCTAAATAAAACTTCAGATCTATTTAACAACATAACACCCTTTCTGATCAAACCTCTAACTGTCAGTTTTTAAAGACCTTATGTATTGAGGCTAATTTGTTGAAATTTTGCTTTCTCTTTTAACAGACAATTAAACAATAATTTGGATTACTGACTAGCTACTAGCAGCTGTTGGTTCTTTCAAGTTCAAGTTTAAGCAAATAAGCATTTATGACACTTTTTAGACATGTGCTCCTGAGTACTACTTACTGGCTATGTTTAACAGGCAGGTGACCATTCCTGGTACATGCTGAGAGGCTACAGGAGAGGCAACAGAAACGCTCCAGTTCATCCACAGAGTAAATTCCCGTGTACTTTTTTTAACCATTCTGCCAGGACAGGCAGGCAACTACACCACCATAGTTGGTGTCCACACAGCTACTTATTTGACATGTCAGCCAGTTGTCAGTCATGTCTGCCTGTCAACACCTACACTGCTGCCTAACCATGGGGCATGCTGGTGCACCTGGGTAGCTGCCCCTTGTGGTATCCAGAAGGGAAAGTGTGTCCAGCACAGTGTGATTGATGCAGAGAGGTGATGCGAGAGAGGATAGCACATGTGGCAGTGAAATGTGGGGTTACAGATGCCACTCCCTGTAAATTTGCCCAGTATGTGGCAGTGTGCCTAGTGGTTACCCAATGACAACGACACAGATTTTGTCTTGCTGATCTTAAGACAAGCCCAAAGCCAGGTCATAGTCTTGGCTTACATACTGGTACCTTTTGCCATTTTCCAAAACTGAAACAGGTGAGAAGGAGTTAGGAAGAGCACAGTGAACAGCGATGTATGTGAGATAACCTGCTCTACAAGCAGTCAGACCTATACATAGAATCATAGAGTCATAGAATTTTAGGGGTTGGATCCTTAAGGATCATCTAGTCCCAACCCCCCTGCCATGGGCAGGGACACCTCCCCACTAGACCAGATTGCTCAAGCCTGGCTCTGAACACTGCCAGGGTTGGGGCATCCACTACCTCCCTGGGTGACCTGTTCCAGTGTCAATGACTTTAAAAGGTTTTGTCTGATGAAAGAGGGAAAGGTGAATGGACTAAAAGCCTCTCTCTCCCATCTAGCACAGTCCCTGTGCATGACCTGCAGGCTGCCCCAGGTTTCTGCTGCCCCAAGCCAGCCTCACCTCCCCTCCTGCGGCTTGCACAGCACCGATGACAACACATCTGCATTAGAACTTTACAGGCTTGATTTGCATTTCTATTTTCTCTTGCCAGTCAACACCAGCTGCCAAAGCTGGGCCTGTAAACCTAATTACACCCCTTTGCTAGATTGCCTCATTCTTAAAATATGCCATGAAGTAATATATGATACAAATTACAGGGAAGGGGGGTGGGATGAAGGCATGTGGAAAGGAAATTAATTTATATAAAATGTAATCAATTTCCAGAATAATTTGCAATAGACACTGGTATAGCTTCACTATACTTAATTTCTAAAAACATTACAAATGGATTCTATCCGAACTTAGCTGTTGGGGAGTGCACAAGGTAACAGAAGGCATGTTATTTTTTTATGACGTGGTCACTAATGGTGAAGTAGGACAGAGTTCCTAATTGATCTGAGTATGTCAGTGCATTAAGCACAATAAGAACACACCATGGGATGTATCCTTCCCCTAAGTCAAATGACCTAGTCCTGTAAAGATCTCCTTATTTGTTTTATCATGAGCAGTGCACAGTCATTGTGTCATTGACAACGCAGTGCAAAACAGAGAGCAGGTGCTCACATATTTGCAGAATCAAGGCCAAAGGCAGAAGAAAATATTATTTTCGTAATTTTACTCAGAGAGTACTGAAATAAAGAAGTTCTATTTGCTCACGTCACCTAGGTACTCAAGTACATGTCTAGGTTTTGCCGCTTGAGTGTCCCAGTGAGGCAGGTGTATAGTCCTAAGTACTAAGTTGAGATAAAGGATGCTGCCAAATGCTGCATGGGAATTCTGTGCCGGAGTCAAGCCTTGACTCCTGAACCGTAAAACCACTCTGCCTTGCTACAGAGCACAGCAAGGGCTACAGAGAGAAGCTCAGTTAATAGACTGACAAAAAATTGCAGGGGAGACATTCTGCCTTTCTTTTGCTGGTTTTAGAACAATCACCTGACAGGCAGCTTGTCAAAATGTAACTTATGAAGATGACACATATGCAACAGCACACTCAAAGCAGGGAGAGCTACCCTGCAAAATCCCCCGTGCAGCTGGCAGGTACACCTGTGTGCTCCTCTTCGCTCTGCACAGCCCCCCCATCACAGCAGAGCCAGGGAAGCATGCAGGCTGTGGGTGAATGGTGCTGGGGTGAGGGGGGCAACGTACCGTTCAGCTGCTGGCACATGGCCACTTGGCTTGGCTTCAGCACAAACTGGCACTGCAGCTCCTGGGGCAGCTGCTCCGTCAAGAAAGACCCCTGAAGCTGCCTGGGGCAGGCACAGTGCTTTGATCCATGGGGCATAGCATCACGAATGTGGCTCATTTTAATTCCAAAGGGATATTCATGTCCTGTTCAAAGAGAAATCGTAATAATCTGTGTTGGATTGACTGGAGACTTGCAAAACTCCATCTGCCCTGGAGGAAAAGCAGATTTTGCTTGCTGGCCCGCAGCACTTTCTGTCTCAGTAATCTCAGAATTGACACTTTTCTCCATATTACACGGGCGTAAATCGCACACTGGCAGATAGGGAGTGTTACTGTGTTGGGTGTAGTTAAACAGATGTAAAAGTAAAATCAGACCTATTAGAGCTGTATCATGTAAAAGCCTAACAGAAAAAATACAAGCGACTATTTCTGAATTCAGTGTTTACTCTTTCTACTGCTTTTCCTGTGGTACTGAAAATTTAGGTACTGATTGCTCATATCATTCTGGAAAGAAATGAGATTTTGGGAGCAGTCCTGTCAAATTTTTGCTGAGCATGCAATAACAAAAAAGTCCAGTGTGAGAGTGATCTTCCCTCCCTCTCCATGTTAAGTGCAACAGTCATCAGCTCAGTCAAACGAGGCACAATTATGGTTCCTGTCTGAGGCTGAAACAGGAAGGAAACGTTAATCACAGGGCTAATGCAAATGAGCTGTGCTTGGCTTTAACCAGCATCTTTGGGGACTACACAGAGACAATTCATTTCTGGAGGAACTTTCAAAAATGCCACCAGAAAGATATTTTTCAGATCTGTCTAAAGACCTGGTGGATTAAAGATAGTAAATATGGATGCAATGCTAAAATGTTGTGGTTAGCTCTACAGAAAGACTGGGGCTCATGCAGCAAAACTGGGGCAGAAATAAATGAACTTTTTCAACCTCTTAGTGACACATGCAGACAATTGCTTTTCAAAACAAAGGATCAGCATCTGACTAGCTCCCCAAATAGGCAAACTTGCGTGAAAGGGAAGTAAGAGGAAAAACAGGAAAAACACAAGAAAAGGGGAAGATGCATTTCAGTCTTCTCTGTATTTCTTGCTTCATTCAGCACTAAAAACTGAGTAAATATTGAAAAACAAAACCATGCCAAGAGCTTACCAATAAGAGGGTAAGGAGCGTGTTCTCTTCCTGAAATCACCCACAGCTTGTAGTCTTTTTCTGACCCCTTTAAAATCAGAATTAAGAGTTAGTTTGCCAGCCATTAAGGACAGATTCACATAAGGTTTCTTACAATATAAGGACAATCTGCACCTTGCCAGCGGGGGCCAAAGTATTTTTGCAGTGCCCACACTTGCCACCAACAAAGTTTCTGAATTGTGTCTGCCCTGCAATGTGGTTTATGTGACCAGAGTTCAGCTCTGAGCAGTGAGTGGTGGTGGAGCCCATAATTTCTGACAGAAAATGTGGAGATTTTCCTCAATTCTTTCACTGCTCCTGGAAGCAGAGGGATGGATGTCACAGCCCACCTCACCCTGCAGGTACTGAGCAGCACCCAGCCTCGAGGAGCTAAGCAGCACGAGGAGGAGGTCTGCTGCAGAGCCTGTGGCAGACAGCAGGCAGTCTGTGTGAGCCAAGGTGACCCTTCAGCTCCATCCTCTGGCACACAGGTACCCCCAAGCCTCACATCTGAGAACTCTGCTCCACCATCCCTCCAGTTTCTCTATATCTCCTGTAAGCAGGTGGAGCTCAGGCTCACCAGCAAACAGCATCCCATGACCCACACTGGAAGGCAGGGGCAGGAGCACCTTCACCTCAGATCTGAGCCCACCCTCATGCCACCAAGGCAAGGATGGCACACAGGGGCATCCTGCCACTCAGCGTTGCCCCAAAATCTCCTTATAGGGCTGCTGTCAGCACTTTTGTGCAGCTCTTTTGTGTTGAAGGGCTTGGGAGTGCTGGATGGTGTTTTAAGACTGCTGAGCCCTCTTCAAAATGTACAGTGGAGAGAATAAATTTACATCAAAGGAGACAATTTTCAAAAAACTGGAGAATGTAATCATCTTTGGGAAAAGCTGTGTGAAACCTCTGATTTGAAAGAAAATTCTAAATATTGCCTTAAGCATAAATATACAAGTTGCAGTTTAACTGAAGAAAGGGAATAGCAATTACATCAGATATGACAGTGAGACCATAGAAATAAAAAGAAGGACATTTAATGTAAACCATTCTCAGGACAAAAGGAAATAGCAAGTGGATAAATATACTGCATTAAAAGTGATATGTTTTACCTTAAATCCATTTTCAGTGACACTGCTAAATCAGGATAATTAAAATCTAGAACTTTTCTGGCTACAAAAGGTGATAAATATCTCATAGCTCTGAAGTTAAATCCTACCTCTTTTTAAACAGATTTACCAACAATCCTGCGTTGTCTGGACCTTCACCCAGTGTCCCCAAGGCTCTTGAGACTCTTCCTACTTGCTGCATGCACCCAGTGTAATGCTGATACACCCAATAAAGCCTTTACAGTTTGCTCTCTGACTGACAGAGCTTTCTGGCCCATATTAGCACTGCTGTTAAGTTAGCTAGCAGGGGGCAGAAGGAAAATAAATAGGCTTTGGAGACATCTCTGATGCCTCAGGGCAAGCAGCCAGGAGCAAATAAATACAGCTGAGGAGCACAAGAAAGGGTATTTGCTTTTCCTTTTACATATATATATGAAAGGGTTCGTTGCCATGAAGGGGAAGCAGAGGAAGGGGAAGAGCTAGCAAGCACAGTTTCAGGAGTGAGACTGTTCATCTCCCCACTGCAAATGCTGTCCTTTATGGGCTTTATGAGGCCATTTGTCAATATAAATGTGACTGTCCCAGAAAAGTCAGCAAGTGTACTTACAGAGCTGGGAAACCCAAGGCCCTTCTTTCTGCCCCACTTGATAATTTGGAACAGATGATCAATGCCATTTTGCACAAGCGAGTTGTCATTTTACGAGAGGAAGCACAGAGGAAAAAGCCCTGATGTGTTAAACCAGAGTGAACTCAGCCAAAGTAATAGCCCCATTAATCACACAATATGTGAAATGTAGTTTTTATAATTGCCATTGAAAAGTCATAGAGCTCCTTTCAAGTGGTTCTCTCTGGACACAAATAAAAAACCATGAAATGGTGCATAAGGTGAAGCTTCCTCACAGAACAACCCTACGAGGGGGTTGGGTGTTTGATTGATATGCAGACTACAGCTTAATTTATTTGGCTTGTTTGATTTTATCGCTAATCTTATGATATGCCTCTAATGAAAAAAGGCTTTATGCTATAAAGAAGCAGTGAAAAATGTAGTATATTACTTGGACAAATAATTCTGCAGGCAAGATTTTACATCTTTCAGATGGCTTTCATTCTTTTTCCACTTGAAATAAAAATGTAAAGAGGAGGAAAGGGTTGATTGTGATACATACAAAAGAACACAAAGCTGAAACCTAACCAGCTCGCCCTCCTGCTCATCTCAAAGTATTCTTTTTGAATACTACCATTTTCCTTTTTTTTCTGTACACAAAATGAGGAAGCGCAAATGGCACCCAAAAACGGCTAAAAATAAAGCACATGACAATAAAGACTTGTAGTTGTAATATAGCACAGTCTCACGACTTCTGGCGCAGACTAGGGGACACAATCTGCAATTAAAATCCTAATATTACCTCACATCTTATCCTTTTCACCTTGCAAACCCTCCATGAACTCCAGAGCTAGCTTAATTGGATGGACTGCTGGATCCTGAGCTCAGGCCAGAGCCCCAGCCCTAATGTAAATGGGATATCTGAGCCATACAAGATGTGCAGACAGAAATCGCTGCATCCAGGAAATACCAAGCTAGAAGAATAGACCCCTGCATTAAAAGCCTGTATAAATTAGGGATAATGGATGCTAGGAGAGGCAAAATTTGAGGTTACTCCAACTTTTGTTGTGAATGTCTAGAAGCCCCAGGGAAGCACAAGAATGGCACTTTGGTCATATTTGACTCTTCGCACTCAGGGCTCTGGTATGGAAAGACTTTTCAGATTCCATGCAATGAGATCAACATAGGCATCAAGGGTAAGACATTTTAAAAAAAATCTCGTTACTCAGAGAGCAGGCTGACAGGCCAGCTAAAAAGCTGTCATCCAGGAGCTGCTATATGATCCTTGGTGTTGGTTGGAGTGACATTGTGAAACATAATAAGGCAGCCAGAATTCTTGTCCCTAGCACTATTCATTACTACACCTGAGGCACTACCTTGTCTGGTTTAGAGCAAAGGAAGCCAGTTGAGGCAGTACTTGATCTGGTAGGGATCATTTGGTGAGCTACCCTGCATTATCGTAAGTCCTGTAAAAGCCTTTTTCCAAAACAGTTTCAGGACTTTGCTTAAATTGGATGCATTCAGATTCCATGCAATCACTTAGTTACATTCATATCTCACATAGAACTAAAGGTCTATGGATATTTAGAGTACCTGATTTGGGCACTTGAGAGCAGTGCTTGTACTTGCAGTTTGGAGGCACAGCTAATCGAGCATGTTTACGCATTTTGAAACCAACTAACAGGCAGGTCAGTAGGTTTCCTGTTCACACTGATGTATGCAAACGGAACTCTATCAAACTCTCACTTCTTGTGTCCAGGTACCTCCTCTTATGCACCAACAAAACAGATTTTAAAGCAACTTAATCAGAGAAATCATAGAATGTTAAGGCGTTGGAATGGACCTTAAGGATCATCTAGTCCAACCCCCCCTGCCATGGGCAGGGACCCCCCCCACCAGGCCAGGTCGCTCAAGGCCTCATCCAGCCTGGCTTTGAACACTGCCAGGGTTGGGGCAGCCACTACCTCTCTGGGCAACTTGTTCCAGTGTCTCACCATCCTAACAATCAAAAACTTCTTCCTAATATCTAACCTGAACTTGAAACATGACTGATCCATTACAGGGATGAGAGATTTACTCAAAACTTTTGAGGGACTTGATGATCTCTGGAGGTCTGTATATTAACAAAGCACTCCTGCTTCACTTCAACAACTCTGAATTGTTGTGTCAAAGGATTTAACTAATGTTCGTATCCTAAAACTTAGAAAAACTGCAAGGGAAGATCTGGTTGTTAAAAGTGATGACAAAAAGGCTCATTAAAACTGGTGCAAGGACTTACGTTGATTCCCAGCTGCTGCAGGGCCATCAGAATTACATCATTTGCTGTATCAACATTGGTTACAGTTAGGGTTTTTGACTGTGAACAGAAAACAGAAGAGGAAAGTGGCATTAAAAATTTGAATTTGCAAAGAGTATCTGAAGTGCAGTTGCACTGCATAATTCATTGTTGGAAAAATTGAGAACATCCTGTTAAAATTTTATTTGATAAATAAATTATAGTACCTAAAGGTCCAGCTGTTTGAAACCCAGGCTTCATTTCTCTGCTTTGTCACATACTTTCTGTATTTGCCCCCTGCTTTCCCAATAGCTCCATCCAAAGACAGAGTGCCATGATTACTGGGGACATGACTTCCACATTAAAATATGCAAAAAGACAGAGCCACTAACTGCACTTTAGACACTACATAAGGGAAATGTAATGGTTTCATTAATTTAAAAGCATGCAAGTTTCCTTTGGAAAAAAAAGTCAGTGAAATATCAATCATTAATAATTTCTGTCCTTTTCAACTGAAGTTCTCCCTGGTAAGAAAATATTGTACACACAGGCTGTTCATCTCTCTAACTTTTGCCATATTCTATACACATTTCTCAAAGCTAGATTTGGCTTAGTACCAGAAGCTCTTCCTCTTGGTAATCTTTTATCCAGTTAAAACACTACCTCTCCAGCAGCCTCCAGAATATGCTGATTGGCAGTCTGGAAAAGCATGGAGCAGCAGAGACATCACTTTCTAAATAGCTATGGTAACGAGCATGAAGTGCCAAGCCTTGTGTCAGTGAAAGTGCCACTTTCCACAGGGCAGTCTTTCCAGAGTGAGATTTCAGCACCTGCTGCCAGGCACCAGTATTAATCCCATACAGCTGGGCAATGCTCTGTACATCAGCTCTAGGGTTGCTCTTACGCATCAAACACACTAGCATGAATCACTCCATCCTCTGATGGAGTGCAGCAGAACCACTGCCATCTTTTGCAAAGGCAAAAACAAGTGGAGAAAGTGTGTCCAGAGTGGTTTTTGCTTACAGCATCATACCCATACCGGTCTCACTTCCAAGCCAACAGGCAACTCCCACACACCAAGCACGAGTTACTAAGCCCTTTTTAGATGCATGCTAGCTTGGCTCCATCAACAAGATGGCACAGCTTTTGGATGCCCAGACTAAAGCCTTGGCAGAACAAAGGCATGCCCACTGCAACAAACCACCCAACAGCCCAAAGAAAGGGAGGTGAGAGCTGGGATGTAAATGTTCACAGCCAGTCCCAAGACAATTTGCAATACCCTGTTACCTGTGCAGCATATCAATTTTATATCATTTGGCTATAAGATGTTCAGGTGAAACAACCCCCTGACACTTCGCGTGTAGAAAAGATCTGAGCTGTACATTTGTGTGAGTCCCTGACGGTAACAAGCTGCCATGGCAATTAAAGGAAAGTCGTGAGAATACTGTGTATCTTGCTTCAGGACATATCTGAACGCTCATACCATAAAAAATTTAACATTTGCCTGAAGCAATGACATCTGGCTCTCAGGAGTAGGTCAGTACATTTGCATACGTTTTGCTCTTGGCTAGAATATAATAAATTGGTTTGTGCCTTGTGTTGAAATAATTCTTGGGCATCTTCATCACAGGAGCTGCAGTGCTACAGAACTATTTGCATCATAAAATTTCCATCTGTGCCTCCTCTGTTTTATTACTGGTAATATCTAGACTGTGTCATTTTTAGGACTGTCAGAATCAGGAGACCATATATGGCACATGAGCTCATTATAGCTAAGGAGAAAAGACATTTAAAAAAACCCCAAACACACTAGTACAAGACTGCAACACCTGAGTGCATGAATGATTTATAGGCTTTTACACCTGAGCAGATGTTGATCTGCAGTCCTGCATTTGAACTGTCACAATTATTGGTATTGTTTATTAACTTTTATCTTAGCAAATGGGCAAATCTATTATTGTTTACCTTGATAATGATTTTCTGAGAAAAAAAAAGTCAGACTCCTTTATGCTTACACCTATGCAAATACAGAATTCTAAGTGGAGATTCACTGTTGGGCAAAGACCTCCAATGAAAACCACCTTCTGTGAAAATTTCTCTTGCCCATGCACATGCTCTTTAGGGTTCTGAGCATGAAATACAGATGTTACAAGCACAGTTCAAAAGAAAAGACAAATGCATAAAATCAGAGGAAGAATGGATGGATTATCACTGAATGCCAGGGCATCCCTATGGAACTGTCTGCAGACAATAATTTAGTTTAAATTGGTTAAAATTTACTTAGTCAAAAAGGTGCAAATCACCCTGTGGATGACCTTTCTTTGCCATTTACTCTTTGCCTAAAAATGTATCAAAATCAATTAGTTGACGAAAAATGTCTAAGGCAATTTCAGGGTGTTCTTATACACTGTTTTACTGACTTAAGATCATTATAAACCATAAAACACATTGCAACTTTGCAGAATTGAATGAAGGCAGCTGTGGGTTTAGATAAGTTATACAAGCAAAAAAAGGGTACATTGTACTGGCATTTCTGAAGATGCTTATGCATAAGTTCCGCTAGAGATGCTTCTTGGGACTTCACACGGTACAGTCTTTAGTTTGTCTGCCAGAACCAGTATTTCTTACCAAGCACACTGTCTTTAAAATGGAAATCGTGTACTAAACACAGGGAACAAACATTTCAGAGCTGTGTATTCCAAGTCTTTCCAAGATCCTTAAAGGAGATTGCAAACCAACAGAACCCTATCAATATCCAAAGAACCTGTAGGTGACTAGCACTCATAGGTGTTGTGGATTTAGACCCCTGTTTAGCTCAAGAGCACTTACATATGCACAAGTTCCCACGTCCTTTGCAATTATCGTTAGAGGAATGCTTTTAGGATTGTCTTTTTCCTTCTCTTCTCTTATTCGACTGAGAAAACAAGTACAAAACAAATTTTAATACTGCAAACATAAGTAACAAGACAATGATTTAAACAGCAATCAAGCAGTAACTGGCTAAGAAGCAGATTGTTTGCAAATGTACTGCAGTAGAAAGATCTCTGAGAACAAGAAAGCATCCAGCAGTATCTGGAAGGCATGCTGATTGTGGGTCCTAGTAGTGCCCTTGTTGTATTGAAGTTCATTGTAGAAATCAGAGTAAGAAAAAGAAAGTGAATTGAAAAAATCAAGCTAAAACTACCCATCATTGTGATGCCTCAGTCTGCACTAGAGGCTCCTACTGGAATCAGTTACATCAGTACAGACATGTTCAGAGGACTGAACAGAAGAGTGAATTGGAAATCATCCCAGCAAGGATGATTTAAACAACCCAGGAACTCTGAAGAATCAGATAACGATCCTTCAACCAGCAGAACTGAGTGATCAGAAAACAGAACCACCACTGATAGTTTTTCTGCCCAAACTCTCAATGAAATAAGACAGCTCTATTTACACAAACCCTCCCACTGTATCCTCCAGGTTGGGGTATGTTTTGTAAGACCAAAATACAGCCATGAGCAGCAGACAGGTTAGAGCAGAGGTTCCTGAGCTGAGCTTGCTTAGATGCCATCACCATGGAAAAAGCTCCAGGCTCAACTAGAGCAATGGTGGCAGAAGCTCCTACCAAACAACATGTGACAGAAATCGTGCCAGTTTTGTGCTGAGCACAGGGAAGCAATTCCCTCCTCACATAGTGATTGTTGCATGGAAGACACACACCATCTTCTGCAGGGAAAAGAACTGAGGACTTTTTTCTCAGTATCACTTTGAAAGAGCTTATCTATCATGATGGCATAGGCATCACAGCTTTGGAATCACTGGTCTAGACTGGGACTGTTTTCAGTGTCTTCAAAGACCATATAATAAAGTACCTTTGCAAAAAAGACAGCCATGTTTCCTTCTGTTCTGCAGACCTGGAAGAATTAGAGTAAAAACAGGGACATACCAGTCATCATTCTCATACCAAAATAGTCCTTGTACAAACCACAGTGGAACGGACTGTTTCTTGGTTGCAATTTTATAAATACACACAAAACCTAAAAGGTTTATCCAAATTTGAATGAAAAGTCTGCTTCCCTGCAAAGTCAACTAAAAGGCCTGCCACAAAGACCAAAAGCCCTAGTTACCAGTTTTTGTCACAGAAGTTAAAGCTTTACCAGTGAACTCAGTAGGAAATGCATTGAGTTCTTAAACATTAAAGTCCAAACAGAAGAGGAGGGCACTTCAAAATAGGAGCTTGATTCAAAAGTTTAAGGGTATTTCCTCAGGTATACAGACATCTTTCCACTTTCACTGTTCTAATTATCTTCTTATTTATTACTTGTTTTATCAGCACATGACAAAGTACACATAAGCTCATTGTACTTAGTAGGGTTTAACTTTGGACACTTTAAGGCTTATCTCACTTATCTTTATCTCATTTATACACTTTTAAGGATACAAAACTGTCCAGTCAAATGTAGCTAATAATAGGATAGTTCAAGGAATCTAACCTAATTTTGCTTCAACTTTCCAGACTCAAATCCTGTCCCAGATGGAGTAACTGCTATTCCCACTGCTGCTTTTGCAAATCAAGTTCTTCAGATTTTCAGAGCAGGCATTTAGGGAACTACAAACCTCCTGAATGATGCTGTGAGGGGAATACACTTTATGAATGTTACAAACATGATTCTGCTTTGGGTGTTTCAGATCTGTGGAAAGGCATCTACAGACTCACACAGCACATTTTAGATTTTTCTGTGCACCTCCAGACATAAAATAATTTCACTTCTATAAAATCTCTGGGTTTTTTGATTGAGGCTATTGCTTTCCTATTCAGCTACTTTCTGATAGCTATAAAGGATCACATATTGTCTCTAGATCAAAGCTCATGTTTATTGGCAAGAGTTCAATTGAAAATAATGGAAAATTTCATCTTTGTTTCAGGACTATTAAGTGCAAAAAACATAAAGAGCACAATCAGCCCAATAGAGAGTAGTTTGTACACAGCATTCTCTTTGGGTATGGACAATGTGACATAGAAATTAAGCTGGATACTTCAGCTTTTGCTCTCTGTTGATAAAGAAGAAAATGCATTTCCAAGATCCAGGCAAATTACTGTGGCTAAGCAGCTGGGATTTCAGGGGGATGGTGCCCTCCCTCATCCAAAGTGACGACAGAGCCCTCCTGCTGAGACTAAAATTAACATAATCACTGAAATTACCTCCACAGCCCTAATGTGTCCTACAGCCAATGCTGCAAAGACAGATCAAAAATCTTTCTCTCTATTAAAATTCAAAGATGATTCTGCTTTAAGAGGAATTTTGACATTTTCTCTGGCACAATTAAATTGAAAAGAGAAATAGGGCAAGGTCAGAATTTCACTGTACGTTTTTTGCTATTTCCAATATATGTTCTTTTGTGTAAAACTGTCTTACGAGACTGTCTTTGATCCTTTCATTCGCCTGGCTGTTTAATATTTGTAGTTCATCTTATTAATTCGACAAGGTATTTGTCAAGTTATACCAAAAAAATAACAATAATTTCCACTAAGCAAGTTTGCAGCACAGACAGTGCTTTGTCAAATCATATATTTTTTCCATTTTTAAAATTATGAGTATCACTGCGCCATTTGTAGGGAGACAGAAGATGTGGAGGGTGACTTGCTCACAGTAGTAGAAGGAACTGGTTTAAGAATTAGCAGGTTTCTGGTCCCCACATTCACTGGTGCTGAAGTGAATCTGTGATAGTCTCATTAACTGTCACCCTAACAACACTCAAACAGCTTGGTAAATAAAGCATATCTCAACTCTTACCTGAAATTTACCACACAGTTTGTGGTGGGCCAGCCCAAAACGAAGGACCTCTCTGGGTCTGTGCTGCCTTCACAGACTTCTTCTGTACAAAATGCTGTCCACATCTCACAGAGACGTGCTTGGCACTTTAGCTTGAAATGAGAGTGTGACCTGTTGGCAGAAATTCACAGGTATGTCACGCACATGAAAACATAACAAGGCAGATTAAACACCATGTAAAACTTGCACTGGAGGATTGAAGAAGCTTCAGTTAAAGAGAACAGTGTTTTATTGGGTTGCTATGCTGATTTTGGCTGGAGCAGAGCTAACTTTATTTTTAAAAATATCAATTTCTTGTTTAAATAGGATCAACAGATTTCTTGTTTGTGGGATAAACAGATTGCTTGTGGCATCCCTGGACATCCCTCTCCTTGGAGGAAAACTTCTGTCCATGTCTAGAGCTCCTCTCTAAATCTTGCCATGAGGCAAAGATTGCCACTTGTATTTGACTCTCCTTTCAGTGACTTTAATGCCATTGAGGAGGTACTGTGTAGTTCTATTGCTTAGCCCCAGGGTCAAAAACTATGATGAGTTTAAGTAGTGACAACTAGGCCAGAGCAAATGAAGCGATCCTGAAGAAAGAACAAGCAGCAAACTGCTATTTGTGGTAACTACAGCACAGGTCACCATACAGTCTCCACAAACTAGCTGCATGGTAGCTTTAGGCCCACATCACTTGGAGAATAAGCCAGGATTTTTTGCATTCTCACAGTACTTACTAATCTTAAAGGAAGATAAATAATTTCCCCAATTTTTACAAATTTGGCCCTACCTGTATTTCATCCTACTGAACTATAAAGGTCAAATTTACAGAACTTCACATTTTCGTTTCAATTCTTTCCTTCCACTTGATTTCTTACTATAAGCCTCCTTCCTTTGTAGGATTGGTGAGCACTGGTGCTATGTGAGAAACAAGTAAAATCTCACTAGGTCTATCCAGCTCTGCAGCACTTCAACAGCCACTTCAAGCCTTGCAGACTGAATAACCTGAATCTCCTGGACCAGCAGGGAAAGGCTGGAGGAAAAGTGTCTTTTCCCTGAAACGGAGGGGACATGCCAGCAAGAGCACGTCAGCTCACCAGTGTGGTGCAAATGCAGATGGGGACAGTGTCGGAACCATGGTGATTAGTGCTCTATAATTATATATGCCAGGTAAGCAGTTTCTTAGAGCTTTGATACACATGGACTACCTTCTCTGAGATAAGCCTCATTTACAAAGCATTTGATTTAGGACAGACTAAACTAATACCTCTCTGAACCATGAAAGTACTTGAACCTTATGGCTTTAGGGACATAGATGAACTTGCTGTACCCTGACTGGTCTGAGGTTTCCAGCTGACATTGTGCTAACACGTGTGGTGGGATAGTGCAGCAATGTTTGCAGTGGTGGGCAAGAAAGGACTGTCCGTGCATAACAAACCTGGCAAAAAGGTGCACTTCAATTTGATTGTCATATTATAAAATACCATCTCAAGTTTGTGTATTTTTTAAACTGAAAGCTAAACACCATGTTCAACTAAATTAAGACTATGGTGTTTCCCCATCAGCTGAACATTTCACCTCTCTTTACTCTATTACATTTCGTTACCAGATCAAAGAGAAACTTACAGTAAGGGAGAACATTTCAACATGCTCATCAACAAATCCGTTTATGGTGCAACAAGTAAGATCTGCCAAGAATACCAAAATAACTGTATTCTGACTGAGCACAGAATGAACTGTGAAAATGTAGATGTACAAAAAAAGATACAGCTGTGAATTCTAATGTAGATGTTAGTAAATGGATGTCTGGTCTGACTCCACCGAACCAATCTGTTGACCCTTCCTTTCTCCTCACCTTTGTTTTGCCATCAACCAGCACAGTGAACACTCTGCATGTTCCTTCACTTTTTTAACATTTACAGTTCATAAAGCCAGACCCCTACAGTGCCAGTAGCGGGTGTCAGCAGGGTGTTGGCAGAAGCACAAGGATGTTCTCCAATCATGCTTGATGTATATTCTTACCCTGTTTGCCATGCCTAGTCACAGCTCTCAGCTATTATCAGTATTCAAGTGGCCTGGTTTCCAGAGGCACTGAAACAGTAGCCTCCGTTAACATCTAAGGAGCCTGAAGTATAATTTTATCCCTATCTGCCATGTCCTTTATGCAATCCACAAGTTCTCAGCATTTGTGAAACGTGGGTCTTCTATTTAAGTGCCAAAGCATTACTTCTAGAAATGAATATATCATTGCTGACTCAGGAAGCAGCAAGACTGAACATCTGAAAAACGAGTAGAGTAACAATCTAATGAATATTACATATATTTTAAGTAAATCCCCTAGCAAATGTTACTGTAAATATCACACAGATCTCAAGTCCACTGAAATGAACAGAAAAACCATGAACATCAATGCTGTAGGTATTGATGCACCCCAAATTATGCCACCTCTGCAGAGTACACTCAGTTCCTTTTGGTTTCTGTAAATGGCAATTGGATACCTTGTAGCTGATAACAGATGGAAGATTAACTTCTCACTAGATTTGCTAATCTCCTTAACAGGACCCTCTGACAAAAGCATAAATGGATCTACTGTGAGATTGCTACCGTTATGCCATCTATGCACTCAACCATTAGTTTCTACATCCAGTCACATTGGGAAAATAACCTTAAAATGCATGTGTATATACATAGGTCCCATTACAAAAGAGAAATTAGAAACCATTTCTTTGTGCCTCTCACATAACTTAGGTGAGAAACCTTCATCACTGACAGATCCTTAAAACACTTACTCCGACAAATAAAAACACATGCTCTCTGTAAGAAGTATAATCAATATATAGAAAAGAGTATAATATCTTACATGCTCAACATTGGTTTAGTAAGAAAAACTCTTTCAATTAATTTGTGACTTAATCCTCACATGAAGGCAGCGAAGGACAAGGCAACAAAGGAGCACAGCACCTGAGGACTATTTTCTATAAACTTGTATCATGCATGATACAAACACGTAACAGTCTACATTTCAGAAATTATTAGAAAGTAGCAAAAAATGAACCTACAGGCCCATTGTCCCAAGTCATACATGGACCAGTTGTGGCAAGGGCTTACCCCTCACCAATTTCCATGGGAGCAATGCCAGTTCGCTGCTTTTAAGCAGGACCTCAGTGCTGTACAGTAGTTTACCCAGCAAGCTCAGAAGGCACAAGATACTTGCTGCTCTCTTTAGGAAAACCTTGTACCTGTTTGTTGATCATACAAAGCCTAATTACACACGAGGTCCCTTTGTACAGTGACTGGCTACCTTCAGCTGAGCTGACACCAGCACAGAGCCAAGCTGTACCGAAGATACCTTAGAGGTTCATATGCCCCAAGCTGAAAAAATACTTAAGACTAGAGACTATTACAAATTTTTAGCACCTTCACAAGGAATAATTCTGAAGTTATGTCAGATTCAACTGTATCATTAATTCTGCCCTGGTCTGACTGCTTTGACTCTGCATCAGCTATTAAAAAGTCAATAGCAATCAAGAGTCACGGCCACATAGCAATACACACGCTCGGGTTTTCCTTCTAGGAACTGGCAATGGCATTTTAGCGTGAGACAACTTTAAAAATACTGATTTTTAAGAAGTATTCATTAGTGACAGCTCTGATGCTTTAATTGCTGACAGAGCAGCTGTAGAGAGAACATCCCAATTAGTTCTTCAAAATACATGAAGTAATATCACTCAAAATACTATTTTTACCATTTCTAGCAAAGACTTGTTCCCCCCCTTCTTTTTCACATGCAAAAGCGCTATTTGTTCTGTTCCACCTTTTTCAAACACTGCAGTCTCTTCACCACATTAAATCACATGCTGCAAGAGCTGTTATTACTCCCTGGGGAGCAGATTTTTGTGCGGTGACACCAAGTAGTGCTTTCCTATGCAAATAGTCCCACTGGGACACAGCCAAACCTGCAGTAATGTGTAGCTCAGCCTGGGGCTGTAATGTGGCTTCTGTTCAGTACACTGACCAGCGAGGGAGGGATTTATCCCTCCTGACTTTAGTCTTCTACCGTTTAGGAGCTAAGCTGGTGGACCATGCCCACTGAATAGCTAGTGGACAGAGAGACCCCCAAGAGCATGACTCCACTCACCCACTATCAACACTCTTTTAGCATCAGGTGAATTTGCTGCAGAAGGTGCTAGTTTTGCCCCAGTGGCTGTAAAAGGAGCCTAGAAGCCTAGGTAAGCTGCAAATATTTCACATCTTAAAGCTGAAATTAGGTGAGGTGAATTCCACCCTAAACAAGCAACAAGCATAAATCAATACAGTAACAGTGCTGCTGCTACTGCTGCTGCTGGTAGAATGGCAAGACTTCCCCCAAATATCCTTATGCTCACCACCCACCCATAGAGGAACATGTTTTGTGTAAAATATCCTCTGTGTTGTCACACCACATCAAGTGAGGGAGTTTAGCTGGGGGGGTTATGTTTACCATGTGTGATTCAAACAGACACGGCTCGGATTTCTACAGAAAACACAGATTTCTTCTGGCTTTTCCCAGAAGCCCCTGAAACAATTGCTTAAGCGGAACGACACATTGCCAAAGCCCAGGATTCACAAAGAGACTGCCCACCCTGTGAAACCACAACACAGTGCCTAACAGGGAGTGAAGCTACATCAGGATTTTTTATTATTATTTCCCCATAACCCATAACAACAAGTGAAAGCACCCTCTAAAATTGCCTTAAATCACAAATGCCGCGTGAAGCTGCCATGCTAGACACAGCTTGTAAACGTGATTTAATTGTGAATGGTAGAGTGAATAATCAGAGCTCAGCAGCAAGCCTGATTACACATGAACACTACCCAGACTGCTCCGCATCGCTTCCCTTTCCCCTTCCCCTTCTCTACATTCCTTCTGGCACAGAACAACCTACAGAGACAGACATTGCAATGCTGCCTGCAATCTCTGTTTTTATACAGCTGCTCATCACTGGTGTGTATCGAAACAGCTTCTAGGTAAGCACTAAGACCTCTCACCCCTCTGTGACACAACCCCTGGTGTTACACATACCCCATGGGACTGAAGATGACCTGCCTAAAACACAACAATCAGTTCAAGGCAGCACAATGGACACAGCTGAGCATTGATGAGCCTTTTTTATGACGCTGCACTCCCAAAGCAGAAAACACAATACAACACAAGCAATATATTGAAGAACATCTGATATTTCCTTCAAATGTTGCATCCTGGAATTCCTCTATGGCTATGGGGTTTTCAAAGGTTCCTGGAAAGGTCAAAACAAAAAGTTTCCTTATGATTTAGGGAAGATTTGCTACTAAAAAACCCGCATTCTGGACATCCATGCCGTGCTGTACTGATGGAAATGTCTGCTCTGCAGGAGCAGGGCCCATGGGGCCAATACTCACTTGGACTTGGCAACGACCAGAAGGTCTGTAAAGAGGAAAAGGTGTCGCTCCTGTGTTTGCAGACTCGTCTTCAGCTGCACGTGGCCATCCAGTATGAACGTTCGGTTGTGGCATATGAAAGACTGCACAAGGGGCCATGCCTCTGGGCTGATGGGGGAGAAGCAGCCTTCCCTGCAAAAGGAAACAAATGGAATAAAGGAAAGCAAATCAGCCAGTTGCCTGTGAGTGAGAACCAGGCGGTGACTTTCCGTACCTGCTGCCAAAAGGCAATTTATTTGTCCACATTTCAGTGAAAGGTGAGAGGGCCTAAGAGGATAATTCAGCAGTCAGATTCTGACACAAAAGCTGTTAGAGACTGTCCTTGCTGAATCTTTTACAGCCCAAGAAGAATATGGGTAGCATTAAGCAAAGGACAATAACTTAGACACAGCTCTCTTCATTTTTTCTATTTGTATTTGCTTCCCTTTGTACTGAAATCTTAGAAAACATAATTCATCTTCTGTAGGCTCTCCAAAAAGAAAGAGAAGACATATGAATGATGAACAGATACCTGCACATGCACCTTAGTCAGAAGAGGACTCATATTCAGGGTTGAAAGTGATTTATAGAAACTATTCAGAACAAAGGACAAACATAAGATGCAACTGAACCTTGCTAGAGACAGACCACGTACTACATTCAACATGAGAAGAGGCTGCTCAGCCTTTCTCAGCACACAACCAACAAGCATTGAAGTAAGCTCCTGCTGCAGGGTTTGGTTGGGTGACTGGAGCACTGCAACACTTGTCTGAGGCTGCTGGGTAATCCAAATCCAGGAAAAAATCAGGCTCTCTCCTGAAAGACACTAATCTGTTCTAGGGAGGTACTGAATAGGTTGCAGCCCAAGGAGGAGACATGATTCTCTCAATCCGTCCTGATCTAACTGTTCTACATAAAGTAGTTGAATACTTATTGAAGCAGATATAGAGTTTCTCTAGCACAGTGGTCAGCTCCTCACCCAGACAGGGTGTCCTTCATTTCTGATCCTTGCCCTAACAAACTACTATTTACGTGGAGCCAAACTGAATGAATGTGAGAGTCTGAGAGGAGGACACTCCTTCTCTAGGGCTCCCTAGAAGCTTGTTGCAGTGCAGGTTCTCCCTTGGAGGGCCAGAGACAGCTTCAAATTCTCACAGGAAGGTGAGAGAACTGAGCCTGGGTCTCCTACACCCTGGTGTACCTTACATAATTGATTTCTGGATTAAAACCAGGATCCATTAGTATCTTTACTCACAATTTTAAAATCCAAGTTTTCAATTATTTGCTTTCCCTAGAGATGCCTCCAAATGAACCATTTCCCTTTAGTAGAATGAGTCAGTTAAATTTTTATTCAAATGTATTTATTTTTTTTTCTTGTAAAAAAAAAAAAAGACAAATTAAGCTAACACTTGGCAGGATCAGCTTGGCAATGACAGGCTAAAGGGAGCAGCTTTGCAATTCTAGTTTTTTCCTGCTGGAATGGATGACAAACACCTAATGACTTTGCTGAGAGAAGAAATGGACCTAATATAGTGAAAGTCACAAAACAAATGGGAGAGAAATGAAAGAAAACAAGAGACAGTGGAGAAAACCTTCAAAGAAGGTCATAAACCTTCTTGTATCTCTCAGAGCCTGGATGACTCACAACCCTCCTCTCCTTGATACCTGTGGCTGGATTATGGAGGACATTATTTAAGAAATCCTGACAGCTGGGAGAGAAAGGATAAGCTCAGAGATTGGCCTACATTAGCAGGGCACACTTTCACTGATGTGTAAGGAGCTGCTGGAGAGAGCTTTGCTTGGCCTTGGATTCCCCTTTCTGGCTGGAAGTCTGGGTTTTTGAAAGAATTCCTCAACTTATTTTGTCTTAAACTGTGTCTTAATATTGTCTTCCATTGCCTACCTCTTCGGGGAAGAGAAAAAGAAGAGGAATGACTTCCAGAATGAATAATGCAAACCAAAGTTATTTGATCATTCCTAAGCAGAAGGGGTGTCCAGGAGTGTGGAGGTTAAAGCAGAGAGAGGAGTTTTAGTCCTGTACAACAATATATCTATATACATGTTGTGTGGCCACCAACAGCAGTCAGGGGAACTGCAAGCACCTCTCCTACCCTGCCACTTCCACGGGACTGGGAATTCACCTGTTCACCAGTTCATCAGTAAGTGTTAGGTAACTGAGACTCCATTTCATTAACTCCCGAGCAGCACTTGGCACAGAAACTTAAGCAGAAATCAGGAATTATAATGAGTCCACCTGCATGAAAGCCATGCATGGTCCTTACCTCAAAGATTACGTAAAGGATATACTCACTTGAATTTGAGCCCAGTAACAACAATAGTTAGGAGAAACCCTTTCATGTTACACTGTTGTAACCAAACAGGCAGGAGCATCCTTAAAATCATACCGTAGTGTCTGCCCCTACTGACATTTCTGTAGGGTCAGACTTCTATGTCACCATGTAGGCAACTCTATTTGATTATTCCTGTTTGCATATTTTGTAAGCCCAAGAACCTCTCAAATTAAGCTGAGCAAAATCTTTGTCATGTAGGTATGCAACTGAAGGTGTAGCAGGTTTAGTAATGCCAGCAGGGTCAAGCAAATTGAACTGCCTTTTGACCCAGTGCTTTTTAAACTCATCTGTCATCTGAACTCCTATATACTCTAATATTAGAGTTTGCCTGATAAGCCTTATTTTAAAAAAGAAAAACAAAAAGAAAATTTTTTTAAAAAAAGGAAAAAAGTTTTCTTCCTTGGAAATACAGTGGGGGAAAAATCAAAGCCATTAATTCATCCAGAATCTTCTAAAGCCCCAGAAACAAGGAACATGGAGGAAAATCATGTCAGTAGTGACAAAAAAATGTCTTTTGGAAAGCATGCTTTTGATCCTCTCAATTAATGTTCCATTGTTACAAGACATGAATGAAACCCAAGTGTTGCTACATTGAAGAAAATCCAAATCAGCAATACCCTCGGGCATAGGGATTTCTGTGAGAGAGGCATTTTGCAGTTCAGTTTTTAATGGCTCAGTGATTTCTCTGGACATTAAATGGGTCTAATTTTTAAAAAGTGCTAAGTACACAAATACTGATTCTTTGAAGATTCCTTTCAATAGAATGAGGCAAAACCCAGTACTTAAGTCAATGTGATTTCTGATACAATTAAAACCCAAAAGTCAGTGATGTAGGGCTCTCTCTGCCTTCCCTGTATTCCCCTAAAAGTGATTTTACAATTTACACATGTAAAACTACCACAAAGTAACATCTTTCCAGTTTGGCAAGAAAAAAAGCCATCATCCAGATTTATTAAGAAGGAACTGTGAACTGATTCCCAAAAGATGGGGATAGATGGGGATCCTGCAGAGCCAGCAATCGGTTGTGATCCACTTCATGTAGAAGCAAGGCTGACACTGGCGTTTTGATGGAATTGCCATTGTAAAACTCTAGTCTGAAGTGGACATTTTTTCCTAAAAGTGCTATTTTTGGGGTCTGAAATTTCCGTGTGGGATTTTAACTCAGGAGAAAATTTAGTAATTTGAGGATATCTACAGAGATATTCTTGAGTTATTCAGGAAAAGATTAAAATCACTGTACTGGCTGAAATTAGTAGAAAGATAATTGAAGATTTCTCTGCTGGAGTTTCCAGAACATATATTTTTACACCTATTATTTTTTAAATTAATTAAAACAGGCATTTTGTGCCTCTGAATTAAAAGAACTCTTCAATTTTGTAGGTGAAATATATTGAAATCCACAGTAGTCAACCAAACACTGAAAAATGCATCCGAGCTGCATTCAGTGTGAAAGCAAACACATCAATGCTCACTTCATCGATACTGTATTTACCAGAAACCACAAAAGCACAGAAAATACTTCTTGCCTCTGCAGAGCTTCCTTGGGGTTTCCAATTAAACCAATACCTGAATGGCATGAACCACAAAATGTTTATTCTCAGAGACGTCAGCTTTCTTCTGCTTGTAGTGAAAACAATGAAAAAATTATACTTTCCAAAGGAGAGTTTAACAGCCCGTGTTAAGTGGTTACTAAATCCATGATCCAAATGTCATTTATGTCATTGGGAAGCTTTCCCCTGATATTAATTGATGATGACTTCAGCCTATCTATGATTTAGATTAAGCTGTAACATGCCTCAGGGGAACAATCTCTTCCAAGGCAGCTAAGCTGGAATGAGCTATTCCAGGTACCTCAGCTGCATGACATCCCTCTCGCAGGCTGCTCATGCTCCATCCTAAACCTCACTCCATTGTTTTGGTTATTGTTCTCTGCCAGAAATTCTTTCCACTGATGATATCTCCGCAGCCACAGAAGTCGATTTCCTCTTACAATGCAGCACCAATTCTCTCCACACAAGAGATTCCTATTGAAATAAAGTGCCACCTCTTTAACCTTTGAGGTCTTTCACAAGATGTAGGTGAGACATGCACCATTTCATTAGCAGAGCACCAAAACCTGAGTCAGCCCAGCTACGTAAGAGGCTGCACTTGGTCCGTCAAACACACATCCATAATACCTCTCCAAATTCCTCTTACAGTGAACAACTTAGCCTGTATTAATTTCACACATATGTACTGTAAGTAAATAGACTGCATGCATCCACCAGTGCTAAAGTCCAAGTAAGGACAAGAAGCTCCTTCCAGTTTCCATAGAATCAATCACAGAATCACAGCATATTCTGAGTTAGAAGAGACCCACAGGACCATCAAATCCTAAGAGTCATAAAATAGTTTGGGTTAGTAGGGACCTTTAAAGGTCATGTAGTCCAACACCTCTGCAATAAGCAGGGACATCTTCAACTACATCAGATTGCTCAGAGCCCCAACCAACCTGACTTTGAATCTTTCCAGGCATGGGGCATCTTAACATCTCTCAAGGAAATCTGTTCCAGTGTTTCATCACCCTCGTTGTAAAAAACTTCTTCCTTACATCTAGTCTGAGGCGACCTGCCTTCATTTTAAAACCATTAACCCTTGTCCTACTGCAATAAGCCCTGCTAAAATGTTTGTCCCTATCTTTCTTATAGGTCACCTTTAGGTACTGGAAGGTTGTTCTAAGGTCTACCCAGAGCCTTCTTTCCTCTAGGCTGAACAGTTCCCATTTTATCAGCCTCTTCTCATAGGAGAGGTGTTCTGTTCTTCTAATTATCTTTGTGGCTTTCCTCTGGACCTGCTCCAACAGGTCCATGACCTTTCTGTACTGAGGACCTCGGAGCTGGACACAGAACTCCAAGCTGGGTCTCACTGAGTGAACTAGAGAGGCAAAATCACCTCCCTTGACCTGCTGGCCTGCTTTTTGATGCAGTCCAGGACACAGCTGGCCCTCTTGGCTGCCAGGGCACACTGTTGACCCATATTCAACTTGCCATTGACAAGGACCCCCAGGTCCCTTTCCGTAGTACTGCTTTCCAGGGCCCTCATTCCCCAGTCTGTACATACAGCCAGGGTTGCCCCACCCCAAGTTCAGAATCTGGCACTTGCCCTTGTTAGAAGGCTGGTGATTGCCCAGCCCTCTAATTCGTCTAGGTCTCTCTACAGGGCCTCTCTGCCGTCAAGGGAATCAACAGCTCCTCCCAATTTAGTGTCATTGGCAATGTGGTGTACCTTCAAGTCCTGTGTCCAAGTCATTTATGAAGATGTTGAAGATAACGTGCCTACACATGTAGAGCTTGCAGCTTGCAACATAAACCTAATGATGTTTTGGCTACAGGCTAGAGAGGCCACCAAGCAGAGCACCTGCCAACCCTCCTCACAGTGTTCAGAGAAAACAGACTTATTTTGTATATCTCAAAGGCCAGTTTTGGATGGCTCTAAAGAACCAGCAATTTATCTTCCAGGAATAATAAAGCCAATGAATTTTCAACTTCGGTGTCCCTCAGTAAAGCATTTACTTACCATCACTGAGTCACAGCTTTGGGCTAGAGCAACCCACTGAGAGAAGCAGGAGCTTTTCACATCCTTTCAAGGCTAGTGAAAACAGCAGCTATCTGCACAGTAAGAAATGTCTACAGTTCAGCCTACATTACGGATTTTTGCCAAAATGGATTATCAGTCAGGGACAACATGTGATTTGTGACCAGCAGAGATACCCACAAAAGCAAGCTTGATCTAGAAGTCAAGTTCCTCCATTTTCTTGACAGAGCTTATATTGGAAGCCAGGTAACAATATTTGCACTTTTTTTCTGTGCCTCCTACTCAGACACTTTAGCTCCTAAAATATCCTGTGAGAAGGAACTTCATGAGCAGCTTAATTGATGCTTGCCTCATATTTTTGCTAATGAGGCAGGCCCTGCTAACGGGAGCTTGGAAGCCAAGATGGTTTCCTGCTGGAAATCCTTTAACACATAAGACATATTACCCATACTGTGTGGCTAGAGGGTGTTTTGCATTCAAGATAATTAACTTAATAAGTGTGAGAACAATTCTTTAACTAACCAAAAGCAAAGAGCTTCAATTTGATGTGCAAGAGCTCCTTGTTTCCCATGAGATAAGGTGAAAAAAAACCCCTCAAATCTGTAACACAGCAATGAGTGCTGATCTGTCTTAACGGGCTCCTTATAAGGCACTCAAATGCAACGTTAACATTATTGAATTTCATCACAAATGATAACTTGGATGTGACTTGCACTGTATTCTACCCAACTTGACAAAATCATGATAATAGATCATCACACTCTGTATGCAAAAAGAGAAGAGTGAAAAATTAAATGAAAGAAGAGCTTCTCTTGTACACTGAAAACAACTGCCCATGCTTGAGACTGAACACAGGACCACGGAGATCAGCAAGGGACTCTGTCTTTGAAGAGCAGTTGAGGAACAAGCAAAGCCCTGCGTAGGTACCTGATCATTTGCTCAAACCAGCTGTAGATGGAAAAAGACAGAAACCTGGAGATACCACCTGCTTCCGCACATTAACGCTACCTAACTGGAGATGTTCTTGTGACATGGCTTCTGGCTTGGCACAAACTCACAAACCATTTACAGAGGGAGTAAGGAGCTGAAAACAGGCATGCCAACAGCCATAGCTTTTTTCCATGACTTGCTCAGTCCAGCCTGCTCCATTCCCACTACCTGTTCAGTATGTCCATGCAAAGCCCTTCAGGGATGAGCATTCACAGCTCCTTTTGCCATGAACTAGGATAGATGCAGACAAGGCTCACCCACACGGAGCAATCTGCAGCTCAGAGCACTACTTTGACAGGATATATATATATATATATATATAAATTCCTCTGCATTTTTAAAGGTGCTAACTACTCCTTTCTGTCACTGCCTTCTAACCACAACCAGTGCCCTCAGCGAGTCACCCACGTGCTCAGGACCTGCTTACTTCTAGACGTCACAATCCACAATATGCATTTCATCTAAGTTTATATGGCACTTTATTCTAATAAATAATAATTATACCTGGAGGGTAAAAGTAAACACAAGAAGTATGAGCTTGGAGGGTAGGAGTGTTTTCCAGGAAGGTGGTAGGTACGATATGGGCCAACACAGAGTTTGTAGGTGGTTGTAAACTTACACTGATTATTTATAGAAGGGACTTGAATAGACACTGCCAACCCATTCCTGAAGATGTGCTGTCAACTGATCCCTGCTATGCCAAGGGAGCTTCGTTCTGAGGATGCTGGGCATGTTTGCTTGCTGTTATCTATGTTAAATCTTATGCAGTTGAAGCAGCACTTTGTGAAGAGTGCAGCATTCCAGGAATAGCAAGTCTATTTTCTGCAGCACTCCGTTAAAGCCCCCCAGGCCATCACCGTGGCACATACAGTAGGTTTTGTACCATGAAACAAGTGAGATCTCCTCCGTTTTTCAAAGAGCATTAGTTACTAAGTTTTAAAATGCCTGCTCCTACTTACAACTGTTCTTCACTGCTCGCAACTTCTTTTTTACAAGTAACATATTTGAACAAATCTGAGGCAGTCACCTCTCAGTGCTGCATTTTCCCTTAGAGACTGTGCCTGTGGATCTCGGAGAGAGCCTCTGCTCCCTCCCCAGCACTGGCAGACCAAGCATGAGCCTGGACAATGGAAGGAAGATTAATATTAACTGAGACTGGGAGCAAGGTTTACTCAGATAAATAGATAAATTTACATTTTAGGGCAGAAGCCAGGGCTAACAATATTTAGGAAACTGAATACCACTCTTGTGCTTCTGAAACTGAGCGTATGTATTTTAACGCAATATACCTTGAGAAAATATTCCAACTTAAATTATAATAGGATTCTAAAAATTGTTTTGTATCATCTCATCATGATGTCAAAATCTTATTAAACGTAATAAAAATTATTATGATGAATAATGTGGTTTTACACTAACTGTTCCAGGTGTTGAGGCATGTAACTGTATTATTCTTCTGTAGTCTGGCAGTAAAATATCACATAGCTGTAGGGCAAAATGCATCATTAAAACAAAATCCTTACACATTTCAGGATGGAAGCTTGGCAGCTCAACTGAAAACAAGCTGCACTTAAGTAATTTTTACATAGCCAAAAGGACAATATTCTCTGCAGAGCATGTATGCACTACAGCGTGGAGGCTGGAGACAGGAAACACACTTGTGGTTTGGTTTGCTTCCAAGGCTTTTTGTTTTATTTTAACAAACAGCTGCAAGGTGTTTACTCTGAAAATTTAGCACAAGGGCAAAATTCTTTATTGGTATAAATTAGCACCACACGTTTTGGTCATATTTTGCCTATTTCCACCAGAAAAGAATTTAGTGCAAGTTATTTAAATGCTCCTGAAATGCTCTTGCAGTGTGGGTGTCCTCCAGTCCTGCTATGCAGCTCTGCCAGCAATCAGCAAGTTCAAGGGGTTTTGGTCCAACTTTCCCTGAGCAGGGGAGAGGTTTGGGGGAGGACATATTCACATGTAGAAGTCAATAAAACCTTTTCTGACCTTTGAAAGAATCAATCCTCTGTTTGCCACTGCAGTTCTCACTCATTTTTACTGACTGACATAGCAGCACTACCTTGAGTCACTCTCTCATCCCAGTTGCACCAGGGAAATGCCATTCCAGGCATTGTCTACTCAAACAAAGATTTCATTGTTCACACACACACAAAAAAAAAGTGACCTTTGTTGGGAAAAAAAGATAGGAAAAAAAAAGAAAAAAAAGTAGGATGAACAGAAGGCAAAGAAAAGGCTGGAACTTATCACCCCAGCCCTGCAGTTCTGCACCATGGTTCTCTGCGCTTCTTGGAGCTTCTCATGGCCTAGAAGTTTGGAGGCACAGGCTACCTTTGCTACTTCCATCCCAGCTTCTTCTTACCCATTCTGAGGAGGCATACAGGGGAGGACTCTGGGATCTCAGGTTCACCCACGTCCCACTAGGAGGATCCAATATTATTTGAGCAGCCTGAAGGGATAAGGTTACTGTCCTACCTTACATTTTTTGAGAAGCAGAAATCACAATTGGGACATTTAATTCCACTTAATTCAATTGGGACATTTAAAAGCCTAGCTCAACTCTATTGATTTTTATTTACCTCATGGATGAAACTAACCTTTTATTCACAAGGAGTTTGCAAACTCTATTACCAGAGTTCAGCACAGGCCATATCATAGCCAGGAATTCTGGGCTACCAAAAATAGCCAGAACATGCTCCAGATCTCGACAGAAACAGGTCACTTCAAGCTGATATGCACATGAGGTGAAAAGATTGGTCTGGACATCTTTAGAAATCCCTTCTGGGCTATCATGTAAGACTGTTACTGAGCCTTTACATAGCTGCCTACCCTGTCGTCTGCAGCTATATGTCACATAGGCTGTAGACGGGCAAGAATTAGGCACTTTTTATAGAACACAGAGGTGATTCACGACAGTCAGTGCAGCTTCATCAAGAGCAAGTCCTGCCTAACTAATCTAGTGGCCTTCTATGATGCATGATCAGTGGACAGGGGGAGGCCTACATATGTCATATATGTGGACTTCTGTAAAGCCTTCAACATGGTCCCTCACAATATTCTTCTCTCTAAACTAGAGAGATGGATTTGATGGGTGGACTGTTAGACAGATAAGAAATTGGTTGGATGGTTGCATCCAGAGGGTAGTATTCAATGGCTCAGAGTCCTGATGGATATCAGTGTCAAGAGGTTTCCCTCAGGGGTCTGTACTGGGACCAGTGCTATTTAATATCTTCATTAATGGCACAGATGCAGGGATCAAGTCCACCCTCAGTATATTTGCAGATCACACCAAGCTGAGTGATGTGGCTGACACACCTGAGGGATAGTATGCTATCCAGAGGGACCGGGACAAGCTCAAGAATTGAGCCCATGGGAATCTCATGAGGTTTATTTAACAAGACCAAGTGCATGGCACTGCACTTGTGTCAGGGCAACCTCCAGTACCAGTACAGGCTGGGGGATGAACTGATCGAGAGCAGCCCTGAGGAGAAGGCTTTGGGGATGCTGGTGGATGAGAGGCTGGACATGAGCCAGCAATGTGTGCTTGCAGCCCAGAAAGCCAGCTGTGTCCTACGATGCATCAAAAGCAGCATGGCCAGCAGGTTGAGTGAGGTGATCCTTCCCTTCTACTTCATTCACATGAGACCCCACCTTGAGTATTGCATCCAGCTCTGAGGTCCCCAGCACAGAAAGGACATGGGCCTGTTGGAGCAAGTCCAGAGAAGTGCCACCAAGATGATTAGAGGGATGGAGCACCTATCCTACTTAGGAAGAGCTAAGAGAATTGGAATTATTCATCCTTGAAAAGAGAAAACTTCAGGGTGACCTATGTGCAGCCTTCCAGTACCTGAAGAGAGCCTACAAGAAAGAGGGAGAAAGACTATTTAGAAGGGCATGTAATGACAGGACAAGGGTGAATGATTTCAAACCTCAAATGGAAAAGGGTAGGTTTAGATTAGATGTTAGGAAGTAATTCTTTACTGTGAGGGTGGAGAAGCACTGGAACAGGCTGCCCAGAGAGAAGCTGTGGATGCCTCATCCCTGGAAGTGTTCAAGGCCAGGTTGGATGGGGCACTGAGAAACCTGGTCAAATGGAAGGTGTCCCTGCCCATGGCAGGGAGGTTGGAACTGGATGATGTTCGAGGTCCCTTCCAACACAAGCCAGCCTATAATTCTAAGCACTGTGGGACACAGTGGGGTGAACTCCACAAAGTCCCACTGCAGACAGGAAGAGAGGATCTGCCCAACCCTCGCGCTGGCTTAAGTTTTTAAGGACCACTTCTCTAAGAAGCACAACAAATACGGGTGCCACATGGAAGAGAAGACTGTCATTTCACTGCACCTGTCCCAGCTGTAACAGGAACAAATCTAGCTTTGGTTTGCCTCAAGGGCTTTAAACTATATTTTGATATTAGTACTACAGCACAGGAATTATCCTATTACAGTGAAGAGATTACGTGATATGCCTGCTGCTGCCAGCTATTGCAAGTGTAATGACCCAGATTCCTTATGAACAGCCATGCAGCCACATGCACTTGTTTGCTCTCCTATAACTAACTGCCTACCTATTCAATGAGTTTTTCACATAGCTACTCAGGCAGGTTACTCAGATGTTTCTATTCCACCAGTGATCCAAGCTGGGGAAAAAAGCTATTAGAGGACCGTCCACATCCCTGCACCCTATGATGGTGGTTACTTTATGTAAGGGACAAGCAGGCACTGGCCAGTTGCCAGTTTTACTACCAGAATATGAAGAGGCAAGAGAGGGAAGGATGGTGTTTGAAAATGCCTCAGCTCTGCTTCTTCATTCAGGTGAAGGCCTTTATCATTCTTTTCCGCACTTTCTGAAATAATCCTGCCATGAAGACCTGGGATGCCTCCCACTCCCACTGAATGCAGTGGGTGTTTTCTGCACAGGCTCCCCATGCAATCACAGAATTGCTAAGGTTGGAAAAAAACTTTAAGATCATCAAATCCAACCATTAACCTAGGACCACCATGTTCACCACTAAATCATATCCCCAAATGCCACATCCACACATTTTTTGACCATTTCCAGGGATGGTGATTCCACCGTGTCCCTGAGCAGCTTGTTCCAATGACTGACCACCTTTCAGGGAAGAATTTTTTCCTAATATCTAATCTAAACCTCCCCTGGTGTGCACAAGGATCCAAACCAACACACTCATCTCAGTACTTACAGTCACTTTCAGCCTGAGGACAGGACAGGCTGAACATGGATGAGTCAGTGATTGATATGCAAAAAATAATCCTGGGAACAGGTGTAGGCTTTTCCCCTCCCAGGTAAGTGCTTTTGCCATTCATCTGAAAATGGAGCCAAACTTGCTCCTGTGAACATAAGGTTCTTGGTCCCAGCAATGTTGCGTGTCCTTCTGCACAGTAGCTCAGCTTCAGCTGCAAGAGGGAGAAGGAAAGTCTCCACTCACTCCAAATGCCTTCTGCTTTAGTAGTTATATCACTCTCAGGAAGCAGAAGATGAATTGCTTAAGGAGGCAGAGAGCTGAACCTGGATGATTACCTTCTACTGAAAGCACAGTGGTTTTGAGGCCAGTAGTTTTGCAAAGAGCAGTGGCAGCCTGTGGAGACCTGCCTAAGGAACAGGCTAAAAATACCTACCATACCTTATGCTAAGCTTCCTAAATGGTACAAACCCTGGTTTCAACATAGGTTCTGGCATCTCCCTGCCAAAATACCACATAAGCCAGACTCCTTCCCACTTCAGTCCTGATATTGCATGTTTGGAAATCACAGCCCTAAACAATTACTTAAAAACAGCTCAGAAAAGTGGACTCAGACTGAGGTTGAAAAGAGAGTAACATTTACAACTATTTTTGTGAGGGCCTTGCTCTTGCTCAGGTAGATTAAACAGGGTCTGTGGACTACTGGACGGAGCTTCTCAGCAGCCTCTCATGAAGTAGTGTCTAATTTTTGACACAGACTTGTCTGAAGAACAAGGCACTTGAGAGGTCAGGAAGCCTCCGAGATGGTGCTTGTTATGTCATAGTTTTAGATTCAGGTAGTGCAATTATTCCCATGTCTTGCCCTTGCAACAGCTTTGTACACCACGAGGAAGCAGATGGACGAGGACAAGCAATGCCATATCAGCCTGGAGGAGAGTTCAATGTGTATTTAATGCTGGCCCTTGTCAGAGGTGAGAGCACCAGAGGCTGCACATCAGCCCGCACATCATTAGAGTCCTTCTGCTTGTTTACACAAGATAAATGATCTCAAAGCAGCCTGAGTGAGTTGGTCTATGATTTCCTCAGGTATGCCGCTGCCCAACTGCTTGGCCAGACCGTCATTTGGCAGAGATTTTATTGTCTAAAATCAGGGATACACAATGGCTGGACAACAGCTGCACTCTGCCAGACCTCAAGGCCTAATCCAAAAAGTCCTTAAAATGGGCTGCAGCCAAAAGCACATGTGGACAGTGAGACATGTGGACAAGCAGAGCCCTGCACTCATTCCAATGAGCAGTGCCCCTTGCTGTCTTTGGCTTAAAACTGTCACAACTCCATGTAAAGGGGAATCAGCTTAAAGCACCAGTGTTAAACTATTAGTCACTTATTGTAAAATTAAGCCCTTATTTCAACTCCAATCCCTCCAAAACCCTGCTTCCAAGCCTTCCTTCTTGTTACCTCCTTTCCTTTTAATAAAAAAGCAGCATATCTCTGAGAGTCGCAGCTCATTTCCATCTCCAGATGTACAAACATTGCTACAAGCCAGTTTGTATGTCGTAAATGAAGAACTGATGGGTTTTATCAAAACTAAACATATGTACACACACACACAAAACAAAACAGAAAAAACACGGTGGAGGGACAAAAAAAAAACCAAGCTCTGAAAAGCCATCTGAGGCCTCAGAAAGTTCACTTTGTTCCTTGTTAACAGTTAATAAAATTTTATCCTCAGCCGTTATTCTGTAAAAATAACTTTTGTCTCAAGCACATGGTTTAAGGAAACAATACTCCAGTGTCATAATTAGCTTAAATCAAGCATGAATTAGGAATACTGTAACAATGACCTGTACAATATCATCACAAAAATCACGATTGAGGCCTCAGAAAGTTCACTTTGTTCCTTGTTAACAGTTAATAAAATTTTATCCTCAGCCGTTATTCTGTAAAAATAACTTTTGTCTCAAGCACATGGTTTAAGGAAACAATACTCCAGTGTCATAATTAGCTTAAATCAAGCATGAATTAGGAATACTGTAACAATGACCTGTACAATATCATCACAAAAATCACGATTTTCCTACAAATCCATGCATCCTTACTTTACGTAGGGAAACATGACATACTGAGGGGAGAAATCTAGGAAGTTCTCACACAAATATTTCTGCCTGTACTGATTAAGCATAAAACATTAAAACATCAAAACTTTTCATGAAATGAAAAATCTCAAAAAAAATCCTGATCTACGGTTTTGAGGTTGAATTAAATCTAAAAATTAGACCCAGAAGCAAAGAACTTTTCATTTGCTTTGTTGACTGAGCCTTTAGGGACAGGATTTTCCCTCCTTTTTGATGACTAGCTGGAGCTTTGTGGGAAAACTATGAAGTATCACAAATCAAGATAAAATGAGTGTGCCTCTATTTAATCCCTCACATTGGGAAACTCTATTTTGTGGTATTTTGCCCTTTTTCTTACTTTGATTCACAGAACGGCTCTTCTGTATTCCTGCGTGTACTGAGTCTCTCCAACAAAGGACTGGAAGATGAGGATTGCAGGACACAGGGTGCTGCCACTTTGATTTTCACCTTGGGGGACCACTCTGACAACAGTGGCAGCCCTTATGCTTCCCAAAAAACCACAAGCCCTGCGGCACATTATACTGTGAGGCAAAATTATTCGCTATCGTAGAAACGACTGAAGAACGAGCAAAATTATTACAGTCAAAATACCTACTTAACAAGATAGTTACTTGCAATGAGCTTCTACTCCCTTCCTCCCTGCAATCTGTTTTGCTTTGAAACACCAAATACTCATCTTCCTTGTGAAAAAGAGACAGTTAAGGCCTTCTGGCAATTTACGTTTATTAAAAGTCTCTATTTTTGTCTTCTTCTTAGTCACATAGCTTGGATCATCCACATATCTTCTGACTAAAACCCTGAAAACACAATGTCCAAGACTCTGGGAACACTCTGTATTTGACTAGTGCCAAGTGGAATGTATTACTAGATTACACATATGATCTTTGTTATCTGGGATATTTAGCATTTGGCACAGGACCCCTGGAAGATAACATGCCAGAATCACTTACTGTGCACTGGGAGAAGGAAGAGCAGCCTCTCTGTGAATGGCATAACACTGCTTCCACGTACAGAAGGGGTGAAAACACCTTGGAAACTTGTGAAATCCTCAGTTTTTACCTTTCACTTCTTCAACCATAAAAGCCACACAAGAAAATTGAGTCGGGGTGACATTTTAGGAACTTCCTTTTCAGGTTCTTCAGAGAGTTCTTCATAAAACCTTTTAAAAAACATCCTTTGGGTTTTTTTTTAAAACAGCCCCTGCTTCTATCTTACACCAAAATAACATCATAAACACACTTCACACTGTAATAGAGTTATTTCATTTTCAAGATTTTAATACCTTTAGTGTGTAGACATACAGGTCTACAAATGGTCATGCAGACTCAGAAATTGTGAAATTATATTAATAAGTTTCAGCACATAAAAATATCACTTTCAGAGATCTGATGAAGCGTGCAGTAGAAAAGGGGAAGCTGCCAGTGACAGCATGAGAGAGTTTGGCTGTCCCTGTGAAATATCAGAGATGCAAGCAGAAGTTTGCCAACACGGTGCAAAAACATCTGTCACATGCAAAAATTGTTTTGAGGGACAGCAGAAGAAAGGCTGAAAATCTGACTTGAAACAAGTCTTTACTATTCTATATCAATTACTTTGAGATAACAAGACCTGATGCTTAAATCCAGGCCTCAGACCTTTCTGTTTCAAGCCCGTAATTTGTGTTGCACTGAACTATACCATTAAGTTGTGCAGGTTTCATTAAAGGACACCAAGAAAAAATAAGAGGAAAATTACAACCACAGAACAGGTCCAGGGCCAAATATAACTAACCGAAATCCTTTGCTGATTTCATACACATTAACGGAGTTAACAATCAAACTTATTTCTCCTGCATCTGAGTATCAGCCAAGAAAAATACCAAAACCTTACTTTTCCAATGTATTTCTACAATAACTTTGCTCAAAGTGCTTCCAAAGAGGACATCTGATGATGATGTGGAACAGCCCTTGCATGCCTATTCATCACTATTTTGGGATGAAAGAGAAGCTGTACAGAAAAAAAAAGGAAGGGAAACAAGAACAGGACGCAATGGAATTGCCTGCGTATTTTCATCTCGTGGATGTAAGGGCATAAATTCCAGTATAGTATCTGTATTATTTACTATGTTAAATGTATGTGCATGGTTGCACACCTGTGCACCACAGTGCCATACAGCCATCCCAGAATTCTTCTGTAGGCCAAATATCTTGTAAGTCCTTTCATATGACTGACGTGGCAAGGCAAGATGTGTAAGGAAGGCTGAACTTTAATTAAAACAAATTATATAGCTGGAGAAAGAGGAGACAAAATTTTAAGCACACAGGAGTTTCGGATTTGCTTCTCTTTCAGGACTGGATAAGAGGACAACAACATGAACAAGAATCTGCTTCTTCCAGCTAGATCACCTCGCCTTGCTCACATCCTCATTACATCACAGCTACAACACTACCATTAAAAAACCTTAATCCTCTGAATGCCAAATAGCCATCTCCAGATGTCACAACGGTTTCTTTGAATAAATAGCATTAACAAACTTTCAAATGCCCCAAAGTAAGTCTGTCCAAAGTGGGTGCCACTACATTTTATGAAAGTGCCCCCTATATAAACCAGGGATGCCTGACATATAAAGTGGTATAAAAATGCAAACTGACTTGGCTTCTAAGTTTTTCCTGCCCTTTTAAACTTTGCACTTGTTCATTAATTTCAACAAATACTGAGGTGAGCCAGCTGCTGAGGTGAGAGTATTCATATAAATCCCACACAGATGTTTGCTAACTTCAGATAGGAGCTTTATTATCTACAGTCATTAATCAACCATTAACAAGTAAGTGTTATAGAGTCCTAGTATTAAAGTTCACTGCCAGAGAAGAATAATGGATCTTGCATTTACAAGAACTAAGAGCTGAGACAGGTCTGAGATAAAACATTTGGAGGAGATTAGAAAACATGAGAAGTCATTTTCTTGCTCTTCAGCTCTCCTTCAGAGAAAGCACTTCACAAGAGTTAAGCATTTACACAACCAAACCAAGTGGAAAGATCAAACTCATCCATCAGTTTGGTGATGAAGAGGAATGTGCTTTGCACAGCCAAACAAGGAAGTCAGGCACAGGTGAGAACTGCTGCTCCTGTGAACAATAATAAACACCACCTGAAGTGTCACCTTCTAACTAAATGACTCTGAAGCTGCAAAATCACCTGCTCTGACTCCAGGATCCTCAAACTTCACCTGATACCTCTCATAAAGGCCACAGACCAGTTCCAAACAATAGGAGCAGCTAAATTGTTGTATGTCATAGGCAGAGGACAGACATGACTGAGGCAGCATCCATCAGCTGTAAAAAAGGCAGAGTCCATTGGGTAGGCAAGGTATTGCCCTTACTGCAGAACAAAGCAATGTTTTCCCCTCTCCAGTCCTCTCTACCACAACGTTTCTGCCAACTGGCCTTTCACATACCAGATTTTGAAATAATTTTGATCTGGGCTATACAAGTAAGGCATATTTTACCCTTCAGAAAGCATAAAATTCTTAGGTGGAAATGTACATACTGAGTGTGTATCCCACTCAGGGTCTCTCCAGCTACTTCTGATTTCTGATACTTATGGAGCAGACAATAAAACAAACAAACAAAAGAGTAGAATCGAAGAAAAATGTTCATCTCTGAACCCCCGCAGGCAAATGAAAGCAGATTGAAATACAAGCATTGAATACAGTTTGTTCTCTTAATACCGAGGAGCAAGTCTTAAGACTGCTTGAAGGAAAGACATTACAGAGACATAGGTGTAAAAAACTGCAGGAAATCCTAAAGTCCAAGGGCTGAGAGATCCCATATCTTCTCCCCTGTACTCTACTGCTCATTGCATACTATGGGGAGTTATTGCTACTCCCCATAGTAACAGCCTGGATCTAATTTCACAACCTCTGTTATGAACATGTCATCTACGCCCCAAAAGGTGGTATGAACATAGCTACAAATACAATGAAAAAATAATAGTAAATGTAGAAAAAATATGGCAGTACAGACGATCTAAACAGTTTCAATATTCTCATGAAGAGGTTGCAAAATACCTATTCATCTTATTTTAAACACCTGGAAACAAAGCCAGAGAGAGGCCACAGAAGAAATTTTACAGACAGAACCTGGCTCTCAGTCCTAGACTCAGGCCACTGGACTACACAAAAAGGTGCAAATGCCTTCAGAAATTAATTTCTAAGTTTCCTCTTTTATGTCATAGCCAGCAAAAAAGACCTGCAAGTAGTTTCAACTCATCTGCCTTTCCTATTTTGCAACTCTGATTTTTTCCACAGAATACTTTCACAGGTTTCTGAAATACTGTGGAATTCTGCATGATATCAAACCAGGTATTAGTGAGATGGAACACAAAAAACTTTCCAAAGCTCACATACTGCTTACTTAACACCCCACAGAGTAGGGAAAAATATTCCTTACAAAGCCATACTTTTATTTCCCTCAGTAATGTTTCTTCATAAAGAGCAACACACAGCTGGAAGCATTAACAGCCTACCAGATGGTTCACTTCTTGATAGACGCTTACGTTTTGTAAGTTTAAAGTCTAACGAACTGTAGCACAGGGAGACAAAAGTTATGTACGCAGAGTGGTTCAAATGGCAGGTCAAGGCTGGGGCTGGACAGGGGACTAGCTCCATAGAAACTCCCATTTCTATGGCAGCTTTACATTGCAGGAGGGAGGGAGGAGGAATGGCTGATTCTGGCAGAGGACAAGGACAAAAATGCTGAGTGCTTAAGACCGATATACTCAGCCCCACAAGTGCTAATACTGGACAGGAGAAGGCTGTGATCACCAGATCCTGGCCCACAGCATCATCCTGAATCAGCAGATGCTTCCAGAGCCCTGGAGAGCCTGTTCCATGCAGCAGGCCATGACAGATGAAACTTAACTCAAATTAACTTGCTCAATTCCACAATACACCCTCCTGATATGTCTGGCACTGCGTAAGTGTACAAGGCAAAAAGTAAGAAACATTCATCTTCTCCCCATGCCATCACCCCAGCAGGCATCCACAGCCAGTCACAAGCTATTTACAACTGAGTAGCTCAAACATTGCATGCCCAGTTGCAAATTGCAGAGCAGCTCTGCCCACCCACTGGGGTATAACACAGCTAGTGTGGCAACACCAGGGAAAAACACTCTAGGAGACCAGCCAGCATCTGGGCTAGCTCTGTCACATCTCTCAGCAGGCTTTATAGTTGTGCATCTCCTGAGCAGCCTGAATTGTGTTCCACAACCTGGTATGGACAATAATTCAAAAACATGCCAAGTTTTGGGCTGAGAAATTGCAAAACAGTACAGCTACTCACCTTGAGGCCGATCTAGATCTGCTAAGTGCTTTGACAAAGATCAAAGATGGTGCAGACTGGCGTCTTTGGGCCAAACTCTTCATTTTCTGGTTGGAAAGAGAAACAAAATGAAATTATAGGTCAGATTCAGAACAGTAACTGCATGTCTACAGACTGCTCACAGCCAGACTCCAATTTCAGACCATGGGAAAAAGGATGAGTTATTGCCATCAGCAGCCCCTGTGGGGGAAAATGGTTGTAAAATATCACATATTGAGAAAAACAGGAGCATGACCAGAACGCCAGTGATAAAGAAAAGCTAATAATTAGTGTCTATACATAGATACCTGAGGTACACTGAACACATGACATAAACCCCTGGAGCTTGTCCTCAATTACTTTTTGTCCCTTAATAATTCATTGTACTTTAAATTTATCAATTATCCAGATGGTGGTTCAAATTTCAAATGCTTCATACATTTCTGCATCAGATCTGACACCTACCATAAATTAAGGTTTGGATTCTACTCACCTAATGTAGGTACCTGGGATACCTATTTTTTTCCCACAGATCTTTAGAGATGAGGGCATTTTCCTTCCCTACTAATCTAGCTGGAGCATTATGTCTTGCCTCCCACTAGTCAATAATGACCTTTTTTTCATTCCTGATTATGTATGGGAGAAATAGGACAGTGAGAGGCAGGACAGTTGTCAGCACAGAACTAGGAAGGGAATGAGAGAAAGAAGGCACTCAAAGACAGAGAAAGCAGCAGGGAAAAGACAAAGCACAGGGAAGAGATTCAAATGTCAGTAGCTAACATTCAGTGAAGTTGTACACTACAATAAAATACTGAGCTAACAAACAACAGTTTTCCCCAGAGGTAGAAATTTTCAAAAGCACCCACATGAGACAAAAACACACATTTCTCTGAACACAAATGTATTCCCCACAATGTATTCACACTCCCTCCTACAGCCAAAAGCAGGACTGAGTAGTCCTGTCCCTCTGGGGACTCTGCTCTCTTGAACCGGTTGTGCAGCCTCCTGCCAAGGTGCATGACCTCTCCTCTCACTGACCCTCCACCAAACAGGTGACTGTTACTTATTTAGCTCAAATACTTTTCAGAATAAACTGGTGAACAAAAGAACCAGGGTCAAACTCCTCCTGAGACCCCAACGGAACACTATCTAATGCTGCAGTGGTGCCTTGGCCACGGCTGAGAGCCCACCAACAGGTGAACCTTTGAGAGTCATAAAGTCTCTTTTTCTCAGCTAATAGCAAAGCATGATTTTCTTCCTTCATACTAAAAATAACCACTGACTACCACAACAAATATGTTAGAACAGTCAGCACAACTGATTTTTCTGCCAATGTATGTGCTGGATGTGGCACACACTTTGTTTGGGCAGGTGCACAGTATGCTCCCCTCAGAGAAACTGAACTCTATAGTACTACATATTTAATTTGCTTTTGACAAGTGCATTTCTTTTCCTCACTGCAGTGCATCTGTTATTGTGTCATTTTTTTGGTTCCCCCTTTATTTATCTAGAGCACACTTGTTTGTTTTGTCAGATATTCAGTTACAGCTATTGTGCAGCAATTGTTACCAATTCAACTCTTCACCTTTAAAAATCATTCCCACCTCCCTATTTTGTCAAAAAATAACCTTCTCGAGACTGATAAATTTAGTCTGGGAACATTTAGCTGCCTCTGACAGGACTGTAACCTCAGCTGATCACTAACAAAAGACATGTCCTTTTTTGAAAGTTTTGAGGAAAATAAATAAATAAATAGATTTACTAAAGTTTCTAGTGAATGAAATCAGTTTGTCTTCCTGCTAGCAAATCTGAAAAGCTGTTAGCAGTTTTAAAAGTAGCATAGCTACAAATATGAAGACAAAAAGAAACCTGTGTAACAGTGCAGTCTAACAGCCTATAGAAGACCAGCCACTTATTTCACACAACGAGCAGATTTTAGGAGTTTATATAAAGCATCAATCCCAATGGGATATCTACTGCAATTTTCTCATCATCGGGCAGGTGGCTTTTGCGGGGTAAAAACTGGAGCATCTCAGCTCCTGCAAATGCCATGGAAGTTTGGTATGTTTTCAAAGAGATCTTAATTCCTTTGACTTCTCAGGTCTGAAAAGAATGCCACTGAAAATAATGCAGCATTTTAGAATCTATGGCAATTATGGCAATTTTTTTCATGCTTGGGTTAGCTGTGCTGAATAGTGCCTGCGGCAGTGACATCTAGTCTTGACTTAAATGTCTGAACACCAATGTAAAGTCTAGGACTACAGCAAGTTTAATAACAGCTCAAATAACTGGCAGAGATAAACCTGGTTGGAAGGGAATCCAGGTCTGTGATTCAGCCTCTCAGAACCTGCAGACAGCAAGACCCATTTGAGCAGGCTACTCTGGGCCATCTCCAATCCAGGTCTGTGTTACCTCCAAGGATGAGATTCCACAGCCTCTCTGGGCAAACTCTTAGTACAGCTATTAAGCAAATGTTAACAAAAAAAAGCTTCAAAACATAAAAAAATCACCAATGAGAAAAGGAAAACTGGCACAGCAAAGCCGAAGTGAGTCAGGTCAGCTGTATGCAAATAAAAACACTACACAGAGACATTGACTACAGACAGAAAGGGGTGTTTTGTTTCTATTTTGCTATGTACAGAGTTTGGGAAGAGAAAATAAGTGACCATCATGACAACTTGAATTGGTTTACTTTGAGAAGGAAGAGGATAGCTTCATTTTTGGCCAAGTTGGACCCGGATGCCTGCTTTCCTCAGTTTAACTGCCTTTACGTGTGCAAGGATGGCAATATGGAGAAGAGGAGCTACATCCTGAACAGCTGTAGTGAGAGCAGATGTTTGGGAGCAAAAGGAGATGCAATGACCAATTATCTAAGCATGGGACACAGAGGAGCATTTCTCAACATGTGTCCCACATCATTACCTCCCAATTTTTCATGTAAATATTAGAAAGGTCAACACAGAGAGAAATTCTCATAGTTGCTGGCTGAGTCACACCCATGTGAAATGTATCATAAAATCAGTATCTGCAATGAATGTTTACAGTGTGCCAGATGCAAAGATGATAATCTTGTATCAGCCAGGACAAACTAGGGTTATTTTTGTCTTCCTCACATTCAAAAGCTTGAGTTCCTGTCCCCTCCCCTTCAATTCAGGTTTAACTTCATACTTTCTGCATTTCTGGTGGTGGTTGTCTTGACTGCTTCTTAACAGAAACAAAGAGGTTTTGCATTTTCAGTTGTTGGACTGGCAGTAGTATTTGGACAATTTCTCATGTGATATAAACAGACATAGGGCTATAGATTTAAAAAGAATTAATTTACACCAGATATTGATCAGACCTACACTCTGAAACACTGTTTTGTAAACTGTGATGGTAGGCTATTTATGAGCAGATCAGTCCACCATGCTGAAGACAGTAAGCCTGCAAATCATCACTGAAAACATGCTGTCTCTCCTCAGGAATCAGAACCCCTATGGATTACAATAAAACTTGCACAGGTAATCAGCTGAAGGAAAAATCTATTCCTGACTGCCAGTATTCACCTGATTTTGCCTCGCAGTTGAAGTGTATAATGGTACTATATGGAATTTATATAAATTATTAAATTGCCAAGTTATGACATTGATTTCCATTATGTGAAAAAGGTAACATAGAGCAGCATCATCATGATGGGATCAAAAAACTGGAACTGAAGATAATGCCCTGTTACATCAATAAACTGTATCACGCTTGTAATGAGAATGGCAGAGTGTGAATTAAATAATGAATGCATAAAAAAAAAGGTTCTATTTTTTTTGTGATGGCAAATAACTTAAGCAACACATATATGGTGTTTACAATATTTTCAAAGTAGCTAGGGAAGTTCAAATGTATGCAGTAAGTGGATACCCTGCTGCAGCTACCACAAATGCGTAGGAGGTCAGAGCAGCCAGGATTAGGCAGGGGCTGTGTCCTGTGATTCCCCAGGCACACACTGCCCACATTGCCAGGTTGTGGTGCCTGACCCATACAATGGTTGGACATGTGCAGGAGGATTCCTTTCACCAAGCCTCTGACTTGCACACCTGAGCTGTTTGCCCTGTGCTCCTTTCAGAGGCGACAGAGAGAAAGGGACACATTCAGGATGCAGTTCAACTTGTCTGAGAAGAGCTGTTTTCCTCTGCTGACTTTAAAAGAAAACTAGAGTGACCAAGAAAATTTAGTTAATAATCTTAATCCTCTCCTTGCTATCTGAGCAAAGGACAGGGAAGAGACAAATTTGTGAGCTCAGTAACAGAGGGAACAATTGTCTTCTCATAGTGCTTTGAGCTTAGGATGAGAAAATTATGTTACCTGATATCTATTTAAGAGGCTCATACAAAATAGTTGAAAAATGTATTTAGTTCCTGACTGACAGGTAAACACAGCAGAAACGCCTCCTCAGCAATGTGCAGATAACCTTGTTAAAGCCTCCTCAGACACTAAGGATTTCAGGCTCCTGATTTACAGGCTCACTCCAGAGGGACATCTGCCTGGGTCATTTAACTGGGTGACAGGGACAACCCTCAGATGTGCCAATGCCTCCAACTGAGGTTGCACTCAAGTGGCTAAGCTTTCCCTTTCACTGCTTTATTTTTCTAACAAAAGGAAGTCTGATTCTAACAAAGCCTACTCTTAAAAAGTATCTAGGTTAATAAGTGTGAGGGATTTTACTCACTCAAACTCTGCTCCTGTTGTCTGAGCAACAAAACATATCTGTGGCATGCATTTCTGGTTTAACTAGACGAACTAAAGCACAGAACACAAATCCTTACCAAAAGCTGCGAGGCAAAGTTCAGCTAACTGACCAATAATCAAAACAACCCTCGGCACACAGCAGTTAATTTTTCAGGACAACTGGACATCACTCTTTGCCCTGTATCACTGGGCCACTTACAAGGGACAATAAATTATTTTTTCCTACATACTATAATCCAGTATTTGTTAGACTTACAGAGTAGAGTTGTCTAAAAGTATCAGAAACAACAAGAATCTCTTATACTTTGGTAAAGCAAGAAATGGACCTGTACTGACCTATAACATTCTCGAGCTACAGGATATGTCTGCGGGATGACAGGAATTGTCCATCACTTCATTAAACAGTGCCAGAAGTGTTCCTGGACATCTGAGATTTCCAGCACTACCAGGTATGATTTTGGAAGCAACCCATGAGATCCTCAGCCAGGATCACAGTAAACAGGATAGCGTCTTGCAGGAAGAAGAAATCTCTGCTTAAGGAGCTTTATGTTAAAAAACATACATACAGGGGCATGATATGAAGGTATCAGCAAATGTAATAGCAAATACCTAGTTGATTCACCTTTGCAGAGTAAGAGGAGTAAAGGGATGGAAATTATGCATCACTACCTTTACTTTCAATGCCGTTAATTTGGTTGAGTTTTATCCATTTAGTACACTACTGGGGCACACTGTAACTCTTCTTTTCTCCTAGTAAACTGATGCTGTATTTGTGAACAGAATCACAAAGAAACACATTTTTATGGTGATGGAATACTTTATTTCAAGTCTCAAACCATAAATACTATTTTGCTTAGTGTGCAAAATGGTTAATTTCTTGAACACATTGTAGGAGTAAACACTAAAAATTGCCGAGCCTCCAAACATTTTAAATAGTTACACAAAATCTTCAGGGAGGCAACAAAAATCCTAAGAGGGACTCCCTGTGTCACCAGATATTATTTTGTGTAAAATATTGATGGTTGGTTGGCTAGACCCCTCTAAGAAGAGAGAAGTGAAATACCGGGAACTTATAAATATGGTTAAATGACAACAGCTGCTATTGCTGACAAAGTTACACTGGCATAAAAGACATCTCTGCTGCATAGTTTGTTTTGATAAATTTGTAGCCTTAAAAGACATCTCTGATGCATAGTTTGTTTTGATAAATTTGTAGAAATAAGCTCCATCAGTATAATCACTCTTACTCATGTTACTCCAATCCACTTCAGAGTTGCATCAATTCACTGGTATTGGTTACTAAGCTAAACAGTCAGTACAAAACTTCTCTGTAGGTCAACCACACATAGCCCAGTGACTCCAGTAACTCCAGTAAAGGAGGGAATCTAGTCCAGAACTTTCCAAAACCATTAACTAAAACACTGCACTCCAATGTCACCCTTTAGCAGGGTGTCTTGAGTGCCTTGTACCCATTTAACAGAGAGAACCTCCCAGTGCCTATGAGGTAGGTTAGCAGTGCAAACCATTTTGCATGCCAAGAAAAGGAAAAGAAACATTTCCATGAAATCAGTTTAAATGATCACACAAAATACACAGGAATAACTGTAGACATTTTCTGTCTCTCTTTAAGTTCTATAGTGTGATCAAGCATGTGATCCTTCAATTTTATTTTGACAGCCTAGCAGAAGATGAAGTAGGAGCTCAGAAAACCACAGTACAATGTAGCAGATCTCTGCTAATTTGAGAAAGGTACAGTCACGATAATAAAAAGGGAGAAAGGTTCAGTGGTCGCTTAGCATCACATATTTGGGTTTGGATTTGTTTTGCCGTAAAGTAAAATAGTTGATGTTAAATACATATTTGCAACAAAATTGTTCAATTTGACATACGGTGTCACCAGCATCAAAACTGATTTCTTGCCAACACATTCTTCCCTTTAACTGTATGTAACCAATACCACATAAGCACCCTGGTGGCAAGAAAGACTTTCTGCATTCTAAAAAACATACGATGCTTTGGCATTGAAGACAAAACAGAGGTGTAGATAAGAGTCCACCGGACTGAAGTAGTAAAAGAAATACTTGAATTGTCACTGAGATCCAGCTTCAGACAAAATTATGAATAGCCCACTGCTGTACATGCACAAAGGTAGGAATCTTCTTCCACAGAGAGGCATGCTTGTAGTCTCAAGGGAGCACCATGACCGTGGACAAGCAGCTGAGTGGTTGGCTGGATGTTGGTGGCTGCCTGCGTCGGCTGTGCATGGTGTGCAAAGCTGCCATATGCTGCATGGCCCAGCCAGGGTCTCAAGCTGCCTCTCCACAGGAGGATCTCCATCTGTACCCCCACTGCATGTGCCTCCACGCTGAGGAATTCCAAAAGGGCTGCCAAGATCTGTAAGAAGTAATATCCCCGCTCTCTTGTCAGTGCTGGCAAAAACAAGGTCTGCATTCCTTTGACTGTGGGCTCTTTGGAGCAGGAATAGGAAACACAAGTGCTACCATTAATATTTGTCCTCAGAATGCTGAATCACGAAGTAGAACTTGTAAGAAAAAAACATTTGTCTTCGTAGTACTTGAACATACCTTCTTATTTCAGGCAGGTGCCTAACATTAGGGCTCTTCCAGGTTGGAAGATACACGGTACTCTGTCTTCAGCAAAAATGAAAGAAATGGCTGGTAAAAATCAAGTCACACATTTAGCCATCTCAAATCAGATCACAGTAGTTGGAGAGGTAAGTACCTACTCCATCATTTTGCCCAGCTGAGCAGCAGAAGCTAGTCCACCGCTTTGTGTAGGTGTATCACACACCCTCTTCAGAAACCAATCAGGTATTAAATGCAGCTAAGTGTAGCAGAAGTCTTGGCCAAACTCTCTTCAGGCAACCATTTCACCACTGACAGCAGCCACCCTAAGAAGAAGTCCTCAGGGCTGCGGTCAGGCTGGAGTACTACATGGCTTGGCGGGACACAGCACACACGAACACAGCCCATGGAAACACACAGTATCACTTCCCAGCCCAAGGAGACACATCAGCAGGAGAGGGACCAGGACTCCTCTCCACACTGCTGTGCCATGGACAGCAAAATCCCAAGCACCACTTAGCGGCAGGACTGGACACGAGGTCAGTCCCTACTACCGTGCATCCCAAATTCATGTCACCAGGTGGACAGATTTAGAAAAGGACACTGTAACCTGGCCAGCCATTCTAATCCTGCCAACCTATTTGGCAGTCCTCTGAAGTGTACCTCTAAAGACAAGGCAGTGCATAAATTTAAATATCATTGCGAGGCAAAATTGGTAAGGCAGGAAGGTAGCAGCTCTACTTTAAACAGAAAAACACTACAACACTGGCTACACCAAAGAGAAAAAAAGAATCCCTGTTATATACAGTGGGAAGAATGTGGTTATTACAGCTCACTCATCACAGCTAAGTATAAGGCAGAAACAAGTGCCTGGCTGCACGCAGAAGGGAGCATTTTGCACTTGGTCATGTCAGATGCTGCAAAGCAATTTGAGACATCAAACAGATTTTACAAACAGTTTTGAAGATGGGATGAGGCTCTTCTGCTACCAATTGTGATATATTTATTGCAAGGCGCTTCTTCAGGAAGCTGCTCCTATATTTCTCTTGCACAAAGCACGTGCGAGAGCAGCCAGCAAACACCCTCATCTCGAGCCAACCCTTCCCTCGCTCACCCGACCCCAGCAGATCCCTCACATGCAGCAGATCCCTCATAGATCCCGCGGATAATCGTTCTGCAAACCTTTCCCCAGCGCTCTCTGATACCCACCCAGCAAAACCTCCAGATACCCATCCAGCAAAGCTCCCGTTAGGTTCTCCCCAAGACATCCATGCAGCAAACCCCCTTATCGCCCCAGCACACCCATGCAGCAACAAAAAAAAACCGGCAAAACCCCGCAGCAAAGCCCCCGGCTCCACCGAACACCGCCCGGCAAACCGTTCCCGAGCTCCCGGGACAGCTGTGCAGCGGCGCTCCTCACCTGCCGCGGACAGCCAGGCAGGAGCCTCCT
>NW_008652001.1:0-3973 GCF_000695815.1 Acanthisitta chloris
ACAGATATAGATATATATCTGTATATATCCACACACTACTTGGGTTGCTTTAGTCTAATACTGGAAATAGCTGTTAAGCTGTTTTGGGCAAGACTTTTCTGATAGCATCAATCAAGGACAAAGGATCAACATGGGAAATTCATATCAAAGGGGGAAACTGTACATCCATTCTTAGAAATCTGTGTATTTTCCCAAATGAATGTATGCCAGCTCTAATCACTTTTATTTAATTACTTCACACATCTTAGAACAAAGGAAGTGCTAATAAAACAGGTGAGAATTGAAAGCATGTAGCAGTAACTCTATTGTAGCCAGTTTTCATTAATTTTCAGTGTTTATTCAAATGTGTTCTTTGTCATCATGTTTCTTTTCCTTTGCATTTTAAAAGAATTGAATTCTTGCTACTGAGTACTGCTCCTGCTTTGTCTTGAAGCACATCAGTGCTCTCTGTCATGGGTAAGCCATAATGAGTTGTTCTGATGCAGCTGAATAAACAGCATCAATGCATCTGTACTGATTTTTTTTTCTGAAGCTCTGTGGTAATGTAACAGAGCTTTGACTTGTGGATTTCCCAAATTCCTGGGTTCACCTGGTCTCAGAAATTTCTTTTTTTTTGTAAAAAACCCAAAACACCCCCCCCCATCCCACCCTCCATCCCACAAAGTTTGCCTGGAAGCATAAAAAACATTATAATAAGGGGTGCTTGTGCACAGAGTATGTGTTGACAGTTCCTTGTGATGCTGTGAGCATAGATGTCATGTGCTAAAATGATTTCATAGTGGGATCAGCACCTTCCATTTTGGAAAGCTCTGAGAGTGGCAGCTAAAGTGCATCAAATCTGCAATATCCCTCACCTAGTCATGGGCACAAAAGAACCTTTGGGGAACTGTGGGGGTAAATCCTCTTCAGCAAATATAAGAATAAATTACTTGCAAACCCCTTCATCTTTAAGGGGAAGATGAATCCTGCATAGCTGTATCTCTGAGTTCAGGGACCTGCATGCTGGAACTTGCACTCTTTGCAGGCTGTAGCTCTGAATTAAAGATGCAGCTAGCTGACATCTGCTCTGTTTAATATGAAGTTGGCTTCTGACAGGTTGCTAATGCCATCCACAATTTGTTGCCCCCAATCTAAAGTGAAGAGTTGCCCGAGCGGGAAGTAATCCTGGTGGGCTCTGTGGGAAGTGTTCATTAGTTTGACCACTGCTGGTCACACTTAATAAGATCCTGCTCTTGGTACCTCTAGGAAAAAAAACCAACAGATTTTTGCAAGATCAGGAGATCATTAGAGAAGTTTTTAACTTTCCTCAAAGCACAAACAGAGCTCATTCTGCTAATTGGACTGTAAATGCAAAAAAGTCTTCATTATTATTGATGTTTCAAAGGAGCTTGCAGCTTTTTCACCATGCTAAGCTTGTGTCCTACTACTTTTGTATTTATCAGTCAAGACCACGGGGGGTCTTTCCCTGTGTGCTGATAGCATTGTGAACGTTTGCTTTTCTGCCTTTTCCATCCATCAGTAGAAAGCTTGGGGACAAAGCTAATAACCACAGGACAAATTCACAAGTACACACCAACTGCTTTGCGCTGCTCCTACAACTGGGAGCAGCTACAAACCCCGTTTAGCCATCTGGTTTGAGAAAGTGTGGGATTGCCTTGCCTGCTGAGCAGAGCAATACAGGGAACGGGGTAAATATATATCAGAAATCCTCTTCCTGGTGGATGTTATTCTAGTGATGAATGTCACCTACCATTGCTGCAACCATCATTTCTTTCCCTGTGGCGAACGGGGCAGGACCCCTTTTGGAGCCTACCATTGACATTCCTGTTTCTCTTGCAATGAGTCTGTTGCTGGTTCGACAGCTCTCAGGGTACAAACTTCCTCTCTTAACACTTCCGTGACCTGAGTTCAGGCTCCACAAGCAAAGCACAAAGGAATCTTCTGAAGGCATTCATAGTGATTTTTCAGATGTGGACAGCTGTCCATCAGGAAGGGCAGTCATCTGCCAGACACTGATTTCTGTTGAGCTGTGTTGGCTTTGGAGCAGCAAAATGAAAGTACAAAGGATGCAAAGTTCAAAGCTAAAAACTGGGAATTAAAAACCACAGGGGTTAACTGCCTTGTCTCCTGTCGCACAGAAAGCCTGTCCTGCTGTGGGAGTCCCAATCTGATGTGTAAAATAGATATCTCAGTGCTTTCCTTCTTTCTTTATTAATTCATTCTGCCCTGTGCTGCCAAATCTGGTGGGTTTTTTTAGCTTTTGCTGGCAGCTAAAAATGTTGCCTGCATAGCACTTGGAATTGAACCTGATCTTTTTGATGGGAATGCAAAAACAATAGCAATGCCTTGCGCCACGGCTGCAGCTAGGACTGAGGAAGACTTGCGCATTTCCTTCATGCTAAGTGTGCCCCATAGCATAGTTACAGCATCTGGGGCCACTTTCTATCCGATTTTCACTGGATCATCCAACACACTAGTGACCTTTCAGTGTAAGAGGGCAGAACATTAGCCGAGGGATGGCGTAGTTCCTGCTTTATGTTTCCAGGCTCTGGCAGCAGTTGCCTCACAATCCGTCCACTCCTGACTGTAAGGAAATGTCTCTGCAGCCTGTTGCTGCTGGAACTGGAACATGGTGTGCTCTGCTATTTGTAGTTTCCTGCTGCCGACACTGGATACGCAGTTACTATTCCTCTTGCTTCCTCCATGAACATTAGAATGGGTCCAAAAATAATTGAAGGCAGTATGTTCTGATGGAATATTTTTGCATTTGCAGAAATTTCCTCTTTATTTTGTGTGCCAATTTTGATAGGAAGCATTTTGAGGCTGTTTCAGCTTCCCCAGCTTGGCACCACTGGGAGGCAGAGGAATGCTCCCCTGATCAGTATGGCAAGAGAAAGTGTTTTGGCATTGGAATACAGACTTAAAACTAATTTTCAAGGAAGAATACAGCATAGTTTGACCACAAAGTTCTGTTGTAGATAATGTAGGCAAGAAGTGCCAAATGTTCTAAAGGGCAACGAAGCTCACACATCTAAGAAAAAAAGAGAAGAAAGAGGCCTGCACATGTACAAAAAGAGAAGAAAGCTGCTTTTTTTTTATTTATTGCTTTGATCCTTAAGAAGGTTAGGTGATAAGAGACTAGCTGTCAGGAAATAATGTAATTAAACTGTGTGTGAGGTTCACAGACTTATTGTGCATCATCCTTCAGGTGTAGCAGTGTGATTATTCTGAAATGAATGTCTTCCTGGCCTGGCTGAAATGCTTTCAATAGCTGACACTTGGCAGAGCCTGGAGTCTTAAAAGTGTATCTTAAATTATTCTTCATATCTATTTATAGGGAACAGATAAAGGTGGGTGTGCAGCTGAGAAGTTGCCTTCTCAGGAGCTTGTGGTGGTTTAAGAGGGAAAACCAGGAGCATGGTCTGAGAATCATATCCAGAAGTATCAGTGTCATTTTAAAACAGATCACTCTGCCTTTTCTTCTTGCATGTCATGTACATTATGGAAACTAATCCAGAAATATTTTCTTGAAACTTCACGTCTTGCAAGGCCCCTCTGTATTACGTGACATCAAAACCCTGGATGCCTCATGTCCTACACAGGTGCTAAAAGAGGTGTCACAAATGAAACAGTCTCACATTGAGAATTTTTGCTCAGTTTATTGCTAATCAACACAAACTTCTGATTTTGATTTGGATATTGAAAGGAGAATGCATAAACACCTACTTTTCCCCAGATTCAGTTTTGCTCATTTTTGTCTTGGTTTATTCCCATTCCATCAAAATTCTTTTGGTAGAGTGACAGGCAGTGGGGGTTGTCAGGGATAATATTTGCATGAGTTTCTTTCTGCTGCTGTTACAGCTATTCTCTGTTAATCTTTTAATGCTACTGTTCCTTAGAGTCCCTGCCCCAACATGGGCCGCTCATCCCTTGCGTGTGACTCCACAGAGTGTCTCCAGCCTTCAGCATCTGC
>NW_008652001.1:4024-48629 GCF_000695815.1 Acanthisitta chloris
CATTTGTTTCAGTACCATGACAGGCTCTGGTATGTGGTGGTTCTCCTTGCTGAGGTCCCTTCATTGCCTCATGAAACCCAGGGGCACTGCTGAGGGGGCAGCGAGGTGTGGAGCCAACTGTGGAGCCAACTGTGCCACTCCACCAGGTATCAACACTGTCTGCCCTCCCAGCTTGCCAGGTTGGCTAGTGTCAGGGGAAAACATTGAACTGGTTGATTTAGGGGATAGGGAAACACCTTGGGCACAGGGGTAGGGGGAGCTGGGCACCCCAAAATCCAATGGAAAGTTGACATCCTCAACTTTTCATCTGTGCAGAGATCCTAGCTCCTGCCACAAAGTGCTGTGACATGTCAGGAGTTTAAACCTATGATTACACTGTGGTCATATCTCTGGGCCTCAGACACAGGTGGGTTTGGTAGGGGAAATGCTACAATTCCAATACAAAACAGTAAACAGATCTGCCTGACTGTTTTGGTTTTAGTGGCAGTTATTTGGACTCACAAGAATGTTACACGTTCAGCCAAGAATAGAACCAGAGTCTGTAATAATTTCACCAAACTTCTGCAGCATTTTCAACTGAATGAAAAATTCTTTGGAAAACTGAGAGGAAGATCCATCGTCCTGGGACTCACTGTGATATTTTCATAATTTACACTGTGTTTTCCATTCATGAGGCTGTTGTCTATTTATAACTTTTAGTATTACATTTCCTGTCCAGCCAATGAATTAATCTGCACTTAGACAGCAAGCAGTTCTCTGTAGATGATCTGTTCTCAGGAAAGGCCATTTCCATTTTAAGGAACAGAAAATCCTTTCTAGGAATGCCTGAGTGTTTGATGTTCCTCAGTGTGTTGGAAAGGTGCAATATTTCAAAAAGCAAGCAAACAACGCAGATGTATAAAATACATCCAGATATTATTAGTCATATTTATGTCTTCAGCATCTGTAATTTTCTCCCACCTTCACAAATACAACTTTTGCTTCTCTAGTCTATGCTTTATAGGAATCTCATGCCTTACTTTGTGCATGCTCGTGGCTTGATATCTGTCAGGAAAAAAATACACAGATCTCTTACTCTGGCATTTAGTAGAAGCATTCAGTGTGAGTATGTTGGAAATGGTGCTCTGATATAAATACCAAGCTATTTGTCACGTCACACATCTAGCTAATTTTCTAGTGGGTTGACAGTTGGGCCCATTGTCTGGAATAATTTAATGTGCTGTAGCTTAAACTTACTGTACTCTATGAATCATATACACAGATATTTATAATGGAAAAACTGTGTTCATGCAGCATTGAGGTTATACAAATACAGCTGTGGGTCTGAATCTTCAGCTGGTGTAAATTGGCCTTGTTGGAACGACACCAATTTATCCTGGCTGTGGACTGCGCCAAACACATGTGAAAGGGAAAGATCTGGCAGAAGCATCGGCTTGTCCGTCACCATCTGTAAACAAGAGACAAACACAAAAACAAACACAACGTTGTATTTAGGCCCTGGCTTAGCAAAGCATTTAGATGTATGCCGAGTTCTATTTTAAACCTACAAGTACTTTGATTTAATTAAGGCTGTATTTATAGAGTGGCGACAGGAATTACAGCAGATTGGGATGGTTTTTTCTGTTGAAGCAGTTTTCATCAAATTTGTTGATTCATGAAAAACAATGAAATGTGATATCGAAGTTTTCTTTAAGTCCAAAATTTATTCTGGAGCCAGTACACTCTTGCCTGAGAAGACTTGTTTTCTTAGTGACCCTTCATGTACACAGTCCAGTGTCAGGGTCCTGTGGGCATTGATGGGTATTAATGGCCCTGGCCAACCTCACCTCCAGCTTTTCCACAGACCCTGTGGGCATTGATGGACATTAATGGCCCCGACCAACCTCACCTCCAGCTTTTCCACAGACCTGCTCTGCCTGGCCATGTGTCCTGCTGAGTCAGACGCCGATCTATCAACTGATTTTGTGGCATGACCTGAGACCTGCCTTGTCCCCGTGGACCTGTGCTCTGGCCATGGGACTGTGTCTGAGCCTGGTTATCCTTATTGCACCTGATCCTGATCTGCTGATTGACTTCATAGCTTAAGCTTGGACTTGTCACCAGAACTTGGGTCATGATCTCTTGTTTTTAATTGATTACTATCAGCCCTCAGGGGCTGTGGGACAGGTTCTGTTCAATAGGGGCCCTTGTCCAGGTAGATGTCCTGGTTCTTTAGATTGTTGGCATTTCTCATGTGCTCCTTCATGGAGGTGTTGTACATCTGTTGGCCTTTCCCAGATGTACGGGTGACCTAGACATGGCTGGTTCCAAATAAACCGTAGTTCTGAGTCTAGTCTGGAGGCACTAGGGGACTTTCTTGATTGCCTTTTATAAAGGTAGCTCACATGCAAATATTTCCTGGATGAGGTCCTCGCATGTCACTGTAGGCTGAGTATGTACCACAAATCTGTTGCAAAATATTCTTTTATGTTCAAACACTGGCTAAATTCAATTGCAAAAGATGTAAGAAATATGGCTTGATTTTTGTTTAATTGAGTTGTTGTGAATACTTGAAATCCCTTAATGAGATAGGAATAGACCTTGTAGCTGGAAACTTAGTAAACCTCAAGAGAGGAACTCTGGCAGTTACTGTTATACGTGCATTATTGTTTTGTTTATATTGTGGAAACATATGAAAATGAACGTGCTTAGCTCTAGATGCTCTCACAGTGGAACTTTCCACTTTCTGTTGTAGATTATTCAGTTTAACACTGGCTGTACAGTTTTGAAAATCCAAAATGCTCAGGGACTCTTATATGGACCTCTCTTTAATAAGCAATGTATGCTTATCTCCAGCATTTCCTTAGTAGTTGGTAAAGGTATTTGATAAAGAGATTTATTGTCAGAAGACTTTAATTGACTATAGCACTTGCCTTGAAAAATTTTATGGGGTCCACAAATTGGAAAAGATTGGAAAGCACTAATCTAATAGGGATTACATCTGGCATGTAATTAGTGATCTACCCTTTCCTCAATTGCAGGAAAGACATTGTCTTATATTAACCTATTTTTTTTCCTTATTTGTTAGTAGCATGTGGAGGCATAGTGGGAGAATGCATTCATGCCTGGTGCATTGCATGTGAGATTACCTGGAGTTTATTTCAAAACACTGCCTTATATTTTTCATAAGTGCTCTTGAACTTGCTGTTATTTGGAACATAACCTGAGTTGTGCTTGTCATAACAAATCCAGTAAAGACTACTGTTCTTTGTCAGTATTTATGCAGGAGGCTACCAAGAGAAAAGAGAGTGAGGCAAAGCAGAAGGTACTGATGTTGTTCTAGTTGTTGTTGCTCTCTCCCATATTTGTGTCTTATTTTCTAAAGTTGATTCCAGAAGCACTGTGCAGGTTATCCTAGATGATGTAAACTGGAGTATTTCCAGAAAAAAAAATTCAGCATTCCACGAAGACCTAGAAAGATATCCATGAACTAAAACAAGTGCAGAGAGAGGCTGTGTATCTTAAGAAGAAAGAGCTGGGCTCTAGTAAAAGAAACAGGAGGAGAGGCAATGAACCCGCCCAGTCCACACTGGAAAAGGCTGGAGAACCTGGAAGAATTCTTTTGACTTAGAGGACAATGTTGACCTAAGAGTAAATGTGTATAAACTGGACATGAGCCTTGTTTAGGTCAGAGAGTATATGAAGAGTTCAGTAACAGGAGCAAAAAGTTTCTGGAACTATTTATCATAGGAGGAGCTGAGCTGTAGCACTTTACTAGTTTTCAGGTGGAGCTTCAGCCCTTTATGAAAGGAAATTTTATACTGTGGTTAGCTGCCAAAAGCAGTGATTGGACTGGACCTGAATGTCCCTTTGGGACTGTTTTCTTTATATATATCATATTATTCTTTGAGATGGTGTGGTTATAATGGTTATCATTCTGTCCTTAATTAACCATATGAGTTTGATATTTATGGCTCAGAACTTACAAAGAAGATGATTTGCTACAAGCTGATTCATAATTAATTCCAGCCCTGGTTTAGTGTTCAATAGGTTTGGGTTTTATTATTTTCAGCATGTATAAACAATTTCATTAATAAAGATATTCAGTTCACTGGCTGCCAAAGCCATCAGGGCTGTAATCCTCCCATCAATACCACTTGGCATAGGGTGTGCTGCCAGCCATGTGCTGGGCACATCATCCCGTGGTGTTCTGCAGCATTGTTTCAGAATCCAGTGCTAATGCTCCTCAGCAAGCTCTGACAAAAGGCAGAGAACAGAGGTTTTTATCTGAAATGATGTTATAAATCTCATTTTATCTGAGGTAGGGCTGGACTGTGCACAGGCTGCATGCATGCTGTTCCATATCCGTGTGTTCCCAAACAGCTGTTCTCACCCTGTACTCACTAGCCTGCCAGATGTTACAAATCCAGGGAAAGTACGGAGTCACATTCTCCTGCTGTAAGACTTATTCATGGCCAGCTTGAGACCTGCTGTTTGGTCTAACACTTAACCTGGGTTTTCTAGTAACTCATCAACTGCGATGACAAAACATGAGGTTAAGAACTCATTGTTGCCAGCAGGACTGATGCTGGAGATATGATCTGATATCCTAATCTCAAGTGAAGTGGCCTCAAGACCACATGCATAAAAACTGTTGGTGCATGTATGAGCTCTAATGATAGTGAGGCTAGAGGCTTTAGCAGAGCACTCAACAAAGATCCTTTGGACCATTCTTAGTTCTTCTGACTCTCTCATAAAAGACTAATTTCCTTAATTAAATGTAGCGCTTAATATTCTTCAGCATAAGCATTCAATTTCCTTTATGTATTGTTAGAAATGGGACTACAAGAGATAATCACATTGAAAGTTTATCTTCTGGTTTAAGTATGCTTAACCCTCCCCTGAGCTTCTCAGTCACTGGAAAACTCTGAACTACTTAACTGGTCTCCAGATGATTTACAGCAGTGTGGAGAAGTGCCAGTCTGGGAGATATTGAGGATAGTTGGTTCAGGTGTTTTTAGTGATACAATGTCCAATCTTAGTAATTTCTGTACTGCTGTTTAGTGTGAATTCATGACTGCAGGAATGATTAGAAGGCTTAAGAGAAGGATTAACTCACTGGCAGTCAACATGATTCCAACTAAGAAGTCACAGGAATAGCTTTAATTATTCCATTAATTTTACGATAATCACTAGGCTGGGTGTGCTAAGGCAGACTTTTTCATGAATGGGATGAGATCAATTGATACAGTGCTGTATAGCAATGTCAGAATGACAGGGAAAATCTCCATTTGCTAAGACACCATATCTGATTTGAGCTTACCTCATGGGGCGCGTTCTCCAGACATTGATATTTACTGTATTAAAAACTCATTCCTCTGACAGGGAAACTAGCTTGTCAAAGCATCTTGAACATTTTTCCAGGAGCCCAAGTTAGCCCCTTGAAACTGGGACAGTCCTCGCAGGGTTGAGTGAAATAGCAATTCTTGGGTCATTGCCATGTTCACATCTGTACTGGCGTGTTTCAATTAAGCAAACTGGGCAGCACACTCACTTCAGGAACACAGGAAGCATCAGTGTTTCTCATGTGGAAAACAAGTGTAACTTGAAAGTTTTCAGGAAATATTGCTAGTAATATAGGCCAGGCTGGACAATGTTGACAGACCTTCATATTGAAACCTCCTGGACACACATTGCGAACTCTCACAGCAGCATCACAAGTCACCTGACATCTGAGAGTTTAAGAACCTCAACTTTCAGTCATATTATCATGAGAAAATTAAGTCCATTTTAGACTTTGTGGTCAAAGAGAAAAGTTTGAAAACATAATCCATTAGATCTCAAAAGCAAGTAAAACCTCATTTTTAGGTATTTCTTTTTTAAAATCCTATGATAGTTAAGAAAATCTCATGACCTGTGGGACTATGTAATACTTACTGTTTCCATGCATCCTTGATTAGGAGGATGGAAATACAAATTATTCCATGATGCCAGACCTGTACAATAAAGAAACCCCAATACTCTCTTCTGGGTACTTGGGAAAATGTCTACAGTTAAGTAAACATTAAGCAGAAATGCTTGAGAAGTCTCTGAAGGAACCAGCCCTGGAAACAAAATCAATGTAGACAAACCCAAGCAGTACTGCACTCAGGCTGTGCTGTATTTAGAGTCAAATTAGTATTTCCACACAGCACAGGACTGTGCCATGCAGGGGTACCAGTTCATCTGGAACTTGTCTGGGTATCTCAGGCACACTAATGCATTGCTTAAGGTAGGCATGTCTGCAGCCTTGCAAAGCCCTGGTTGCTGTGTAAAGCAAGAGTAGTTGTAAATACTGCTTGTTATTCATTAAGACTCAAGAGCCATGAAAGTTTTAACAGAGTAGAGTCATCATTAACCCTACTTTTAGACCATAGTGAATCTGCATCTTTTTTACACTGCATCAGAGTCATCATTATCCCTACTTTTAGACCATTGTGAATCTGCATCTTTTTTACACTGCATTTGTTCTTAGGTATCTTGCTTGATTTTCTCCCAGATCCAAAACACATGAGACTCAAGCTCTTCATTCTCTGGGATTTTTTTGTGAGACATGAGAGAGTTGGGGCAAGACTCCAGATCATATTGATAGGGGATAATTTCCTACAGGCATAGGTCGGTTGAAACCAAAGTAATTTTTTATGAATGGCACCATAGAAAGATTAAAAATGTAAACTGAAATTGAGTCTCTTTCAAAATCTATTAGCCATGGATAGAAGTTTAAAAACATACTGTTTTGGAAGGTGGTACATGTCATTGAGGTCTGTTGCTCAGTGTTGCTCAAAATTCTTGGAGAACATTCTTTAAACTGTTATTGTGTATTTCCGTTGATTAAACAAGAAAAAAAATCCCTGATTAATCATCTCTTAAATTTCCTTTCTTTTTCTTGATAGTTTATTATTTTATTTTAAAAGGCATGGTTTAACTTAAGCTACATTCTCATCCAACAATATGTGTATAGATTAGATGGAGGAAATGCTCCCTATCCACAGAACAATAGATTACTTGTTTAAATTACTTGTCTTAAAAAGATCCTGATTCGGCTTTGCTGAGCATAAAATATTAGATTTACTGTTTATTTTTAGTGGATTGCTGCCAGTTTTCTTCTCCCTGAATGTCTTTAGATTGTTTAAAACATAAAAAAATGTTCACATCAAACATATATCTCCTTGCAAGAAATCTCTGTTGTTCTCTCAGCAGAGACGTAAAATTTTGTTGTTGGGACATGAACTTTGCTGTTATAGAATTTTTCTTTCTTTATTAGTTTTATAGCTTTTCTGGGTTTTTTTAAAGTCATTTTTATTTAAGCCTACAAATATGGCAAATTATTTTCTACTAATGTTGTTATTAAATCTTCATAAAGTGAGCAAAAGGAATCCAATGAGAAAGCTTTAGATGTCTCTTCAGGTATAGTGGACTCTTTCATTCTGTTTAATTGACAGTAATGTTTGAAACTCCTGCCCTCTTCCTTGTAAAAATTTGGTTACTTATATTTTCTGGAAATAATGGTGATAGCCTGATCAGCTCCATGGGTACAAATGAGAAGGTAACTGTGTCACTCATTGAGATTACTTTGGACTTATTTTGCATCTTAGTAACTTGAATCAAATTTGGCCTTTAGGACTGTTTATCAACACAAAATACAAACTAATGTAGACTCTGTAGTTGCAAGTGTATTTTCACAAATCAAAGATTAAGAAGTCAGGCATATGTGACAGATTTTTGGGACCAGGTCAGTGTAGTGTGTCTGGTGACACTTGCAATGTTTATTTGCCTTTTGTTGAAAGGGATATTCAATATTATCTTTGCAAATCCCCTGTGTAAAGCAGTGCACTCCCATGCTGAATCGAGTGCTCAGCATGAAATGCTGCTTTTATTGCAGGAATCTTAGGTGACCCATATATGGCCTTTTCTCTGCTCTCTGGAGCACCAGCTCTACAGGGAATGGGGAACTGACCCTGAGCAACTACAGCAACATGCAGTGCCTGAGCAGTGGGTTCTGAGTGTTCTTCAGCTGTCACAGGTCAAAAATTGTCATGCAGTGCTAAAGAGCAAACCAGCTCTTTACTGGAGGACATGTAAATGTTATAACAAAGATCTGGATTGATTCTTTGACTGTAAGGTAGATACTTAGCAGCTGCATCACTGTCTTTTCACCCTAAAACACTTTGACTATAGTGACCTGACCTCTGCTGCCTCTGTAATTAGTTTTCCTTTTCTAATAAAGAATTAGTGAGGTAGGGTGTTTTTTTTATTATGAAGGAGTCCATATTAATGGAAAGTTCCCCAGCTTGCTGGGATGGAGATGAGGGAACATGGTTTGAAGGGATTCTGAATACAAAAATATTCGCAAAAAAGAAGGACCTGATCTGGAAGTGCCTACAGAGCTTAGTCAGGAGTAAAGAATGGAAGGTTCTTACTCTGAATGCATTTAGTCTCTAACACAACAAAGAACAAGCCAAAACATAAACACACTATCTCCTAGCTGACTTGTGACAGCTTATAATGAATGAGCGTGCTACAGATTGAAATGTCACATTAATGTGCTTCAAAATAAGGAATGAGTTTCATCAGCTTTATTCAATATATTTCTGTCTGTGTCTGGAGTACCAAACGGTCCATTTTGCTTGAAAATACATGTGGAAGTGGGAGAAGTTTTAATGTGTGCTCTTTCTAGATATTAATAAAATACTTTTTTCCTTTTTCTCTCTTCATTCCCAAAAATAATAAGTGGAAGATTGACTGGGTTCTGGCTTTGGACCTGGAAAGATCTAGGAAATATAAATGTAGGAAGTCAATTGGCTATTTGAGTGTAATATTTGGAAACTTTATGTATAGAAGAAAATGAAAGAAGGTTAAGAAAATCACATCAATAATATTTATGGAATTTTTGGTCCATTTGTGGATTAGAGGTACTTTATGAACTGCTGGATCTTTAGTCAGTGAAGCAACCCCTCATTTTAGTTCCCTCTTCTGCCATCTTTCTGTGTATGAAATTCCCATTACTTATAGGAAAAGACTATGAGATCAAGCTTACAGAGGAACATGTTTTATGAATTATTTTTCCTGACCTATCATGCTGTTAATAATGAAATATGGTGATAACTTCAATGCTTTCATTGCTTGACAAGAGCTTATTTTAATGAGGAGAATAGATGAGGTGATTTTGTCTGTGTTGCATATAACATCTATCTCAGAACATGGTTTTTATATTTTGTACTGTCTCTTATTGTTTACATCCTTGTCTAACTTTTTTTTTTGCTTTGTCTTGTGTGAATACTTCTAGATGTTCGACTGGATCAGCCACAACAAAGAGTTGTTCCTGCAGAGTCACACAGAGATTGGTGTGAGCTACCAACATGCCCTTGACCTACAGACGCAGCACAACCACTTTGCCATGAATTCCATGGTGAGTTGAGGACACATTGTGAACAGCACATGAGTGAGGAAAGGGCCATGATGTCCAGGGGGCACTATGGACCTCTGAGAGCTGAATTAAGGACGGTCAGCCTTGATTGTGGAAAGCAGAGTGTTCTGTCTACCCAGATATGATACATGATTATTTCCTTGACTTAAGAACAGCACAGTCCTGTGGAGTTTGTTTACATTTTGGAGAGCAAATACAATGTTTTGTAAGTTTTTGACATTTCTTTGACTGGGAATTAATGAGAGCTGCAGGTGGCACCTTAATAATTTATGCTTCTCCCCTCATACCCTGCTAAGGTACTTTTCAAAACCTTGAAAAAGAGACAGTAATGAAGCTGTCAGTTGTGGCCACAGTGGGATTTTGCCTTTTTCAGTTGTTAATCGGTCAGACCTTTTGAATGCAGCTCAATTTACCTTTTTGGCCTTTTTTTTTCTTAAAAGCATTGTTATACATTTATAAATGCTTTCCTCATTTCCTTATTCTTTCCAGGCAGTATTTGTCCTGGAAACTGCTCTGCTTTCAGCACAGAAATGAGGACAGGGTGTATTGATGTTTTGATTGTTGCAGTGGGTTAGAAACATGCATGCATACCCCCTGCTGCAACTGCACAGTGCAGAGAGGAGCCCTTTCTGAATGCTCTGTCAACTACATCAAAGCTTGCCCTGAGTAAACCAGTTGCTAGAGGTGTAGCTCCTCATACTGGCCATGGTCGGGCTACGGTTGCAGTGAGCTTGAGACATCAAAGGTGGTGGTTGGAGTTGAAGTTGGTGGTGTAAGTGACTGGAGAGCCACACCTGCTATGCTACCCAAGGACAAGGTACTGGAGAGCAGCTGTTTGAAATGTGAAAAGAGGTCCTGACTACCCAAGGTCGTTGAAGACCTCACACTGCTTTCATAAGATTACAGGCATTAATCCTGGGATTCTGGCCAAATTCCAGGCCAGGTAATTAACTTCTCTGACCTGAATTCCACCCACCATTTCCACCTGGCTAGCTATTCCCCACTTGAAGCACTGTGCCTCACTAGGGCATTGCATAACAGTGGGAGATGAGAAATGTTTATAATGCCTATTAGTGTATTGTGATTATATCTGAAAGGAACACTGAAAACCAGGCTGTAGGCACCTCATTGTTAAGCTTGCCATCACAGTGCATCTAGCAAAGTACAGGACAGCACTGACTCCACATAACACTGCTGCTCACAGAATCCTAACAGATAAATGTATCCTGGAGATTAGTGTGTTAAATTAATTTGGCTTGGGAAAGATGCAAAACTGGTCATAATTCTTCAGAAAATGCCATTCGAAGAGTCAAGCTGGAGGATCTCCCTTTATCCTTTTTGTGGTATTGTCTGGTACTATTTTCTTAAAATAACTGGGAGTTAAATTTGGAAATAGATCATTGCTATTAATAGAAAATTAATGAGTGACAGGGATAGTCTACCTAATGGAACAGAAATTACTTTCCTCCATTCTTCCCTCTGTGCCCAAGTGAACTTCTGGGAATGAGGAATACAAGGAAGTGAGACATTTGCAAAGATCTTGGGGGACACTTTAGGGTTGGGACTTCAGTGGCTGTGCTGTGGCTCACAGCTGTGCCATCTCACCATCTCAGTGCTGCCTAAGTCCCACAGAGGGGAGAGACCTCTCAGCTGAGGGGAAAGAGGGTGACAGGGGATGCATCTCCCATTTTGTCCTGTCTCCAGTATGATTCCCATGCATGTATAGTCACATGGAAGGCCATTCAGTGAGCATGAAACTTTCTACAAGCAGTTGTCTCCATCTCTGTAGCATGGAGGATCTATGTGAAAGGGCATTAATACTGGGCACCTTTAACTTTCAGCCTATGAGTACAGTAACAGATGGTGCTCAATTCTGCTGTATTTAATTCGACTGAAATATAGAGGGGAACCCCAAAATGTAACAAATATGTCAAACACTATATATGTTCTTAGATAATCCTCCTTATAGGAATATGACTCAAAGAGAGCAGTACAGCAGTATGTCATTTTTCACATGCTACTTTTCTTTTGGCTTTAGTTGAATTTTAGACCTTGAATCCCCTCTGATGGTGGGGTGATGTCTTCCTTTTGGTTTTGGATCAACGTCAATTCATACAGAAAACAGAAACAGATTATTCAACTTAGATTTCCATTTTAAAAAATTCTTGTGATGTGCTCTGGCAATAGAAACTTTTAATAAATTCTTCAGCAGATTTCAGTTGTCAAACAGAGATTAGATAATGGGTTGTGGTATCATTATTGGCAGTATGGCAAAGTCAAGTTAAAAAAGACTATAGAAATATTTCAGGATACAGATGCCACTCAGGACTGCACATTTTTTCCCCTTTTAAAAATATTTTTCTTTTTTCTTCCCCAATCTAAATGAGGTATTTATCAGAAATATCAGAGGTTTGTTCAGTGCTTGAAATTCCTCACAATGTAATAAGTTTCTTAAGACTTTCCCTATTGCTGCAAGGCCTGTAGTTGGGTTATGTGTCTGCACAGTGGCCTCTCTGGAGAGTATTTCAGTGCCAGGGTTGCACAGACTGGCAGATAAGGTGAGTTGTAGAGCCTGAAGTGATTTGCTGGTGGAATTAAACAGGGCTGCTCTCCTGCAGAGGGCCGGGCATCCTACTTTTGAAATAGCACACGTGGGGGTATATCAAGCCAAAAGGACATTTGGAAAATAGGAAGTAAAAGGTAATAACCTGAAAGCTGCAGGTTACTTGAACAAACCAGGAGCTGTTGTCTTTTGTTAGCATAGTGCTGCTCTTGACACTGATGTTTTTTCTTTTGAAGATGGAGCAGACTCTTTGATAGAAAAGTGTGGAGTGAGTCCGAAATAGCACACGTGGGGGTATATCAAGCCAAAAGGACATTTGGAAAATAGGAAGTAAAAGGTAATAACCTGAAAGCTGCAGGTTACTTGAACAAACCAGGAGCTGTTGTCTTTTGTTAGCATAGTGCTGCTCTTGACACTGATGTTTTTTCTTTTGAAGATGGAGCAGACTCTTTGATAGAAAAGTGTGGAGTGAGTCCTCGTGTTCCCCAGTGCTGCTCTTGACACTGATGTTTTTCTTTTGAAGATGGAGCAGACTTTTTGATAGAAAAGTGTGGAGTGAGTCCTCGTGTTCCCAAAAGTCAGTATTGTGAACATGAAGGTGTTGGCATGCAGGAGACATCAGCTTGCTGCATTAGAGCATTGGGCTGCATACTAGTCACTCCATAGGTGCATGCAGGAAAAACAAGAGGAGTTTGAAACTAAAGTGACCCTCTCCTGTCTTATTTTTATGGCAATATCTTAGTGCAGTTTGATTACTGTTGGAGAAGACTAGTACACATTGTTTGATAATATTTATAATGCAGTAAGAGTAGGAGGTTTAGGTCACTGTTCTAGGTGCTGTACACTTTCAAAGGAAGAAATGGTCTTTCCTTTGCTGTCTGTTGCCAAAGGCTCTGCTCCTACACTATTAATATACATGAATTACTTTTTCACATCCAGAATCTTCTTGCAATAAGTTACTCACTGAAAAATATTTGTGAGGTTAAAGATTAGGATTAAGTAACATAGTGCAGAAAGTTTTAGAGAGAAAACTCTAGCTCTGGTGAATTTACTATTAGGTATGTACTCATTAGTGTTTATCCAGTATTTATGAATCTCTTCATGTAATACCCTTGGCTGCAAAAAGAAAATGACAGGAATCCTTTCTGGATTCTTTACCAGAGAAAGGGCAGATTATTGCCCTCAGATTTTTTGCAACTCAGGTAGAATAGTGTGACCCACAGAAGTCTGAAAACTAAAGATTCTGGTGAATTTGAGTAAGAGAAAACAAGCATGTAATTCATATCATATTTATATCTGATGAGTCTTCAAGATCTCTCATGCTAATTGCAATGCTCAGGTATTTAGCTTCAGGCTCAGCACATGGAGTTTGGTTCCAGAATGGATTTTCAAACTCAGTTAAATAGGTTTTATTTGTTGGGATTTTTTTGTCTGTTGTTTTGTGGGTTTTTTAATATATGTAAGTCTTTTTGTTTCTGGACCTCCATAGTGAACTAGAGCACGCTATGAACTCTTTTTTTTTTCTGTGAACTTACTTTATAATTTTAATTTTGCTAGAAATTTGGTTTAGAATTTAGCCAGATCTTATATGCAATACATGAGTCCCAGGAACTGTTGGATTGGGAATAGTTCAGCTGTCAAAAATCTGATTAAAATAATAATGAAACACTTCTTTTGGTTGTGGGGCTTGGGGTTGTTTATGGATTTTGGGTTTTGCTTTGTTTGCCAATACATTAAAATGAGTATTGAGAGGATATCTGGAGGAGGACGAAGTGGCTAAGGACAAACTCTACAAACTCTGGAAGTTGAATCAGATCTTGGACCTCTGAGGTGTTTTGTTTTGATTTTATTGTTTGTTTCATTACACTCCATCTAGTGTCCTTTGAGCCTGCCATAACTAATAATAGTTAAAATATTGTCTTCAGTTCCTCTAGAAAATACACACTCCAAATGTTTATTGGGTCGTGCCTTTTGTTGCATGATCTTCCTATACATCTCTATAGACATGCTGTGACCAAAGCTTCTTCTTGGAAAAACAATTTGTTACTCTGTTTGTTACAACAATAATTCTTCCTTTTAAATGATCAGTGTGGGATGTGGGGAAATCATATATTTGAGGTAATAAACTGTAGTGTGTGGTATTTTTCTTTCAAAAAAAGACCGTAGATTATTTTTTTCTGTGATTCAAGGCAGTGCTTGTTTTCACTTCAGTTTCAAAATAAATTATGTTAGTCTTTATCACAGCTGTAGAATGTTTATACTGAAGCAATAATACTTTTCACCAAGATGAATATTTAGCTCAGACCTGTTCTGAGCAATATCAATAATCCAATAAAGTCACTAGAGAACAAACCCCCAAAGTTTCAATATGGCACAAAACACACTGGTTGTAGCTCTGCACTTGGATACATGGTATATGTACCATTTATTCTGACTGAAGTTATTTGTTTTTCCTCAGCCTGGACTTTTTAATCCCTGGATCTGCTAACCCCCTTAAGGAATGAGTTACCACTTTCTCTGGGGCATGCATAGAAATGGCAGTGTTCAGTGCTGTCATTGCTGCCTGTCCTTCTGGTAGGGAGTTAGCTCTAGATGGAGATCCATTGTTATCCTAAATTGCAGTGTATTTCAAACATAGTACAATTATCATGTGAAAGCTAATAGTGTCTGTTGAAAATTCCCAACATCTATCTTAGATGAATGGTATTTTTCTGTATGTAGGCTGAGCTAAAATGCCATCCAATATTACTCTGCAACAGGCTACATGTAATTGGCCTTGTTATAGAAACTTAAAGGTTTTAAAGATACCTCATGAGGTGAGTTATTTTGTCACTGAAACATTCTGCTTTGGATTTATGTGTTAGGCTCATTTCACATATGGCTTCTAAACTCACAGTAACATGGTGCAAACTGGTTATTTTTTTATTTTATTTTAAAGAACAACTCTTCAACAATCAAATTTCACCTTCAATTAATCTGCAAAACCCTTCTCTTGCAGACCACCTTCCCTGCTTGCCATAACAATATCTCAACTAGTTCTATAGGAAATGAGATGAACATAGCCAAATTCCTTGCAGATTTAATGCTTCTCACTGCTCTTTTTCTTTTGTGAGTGTAAGGTATTCTTTTTATAAGTGTATCATAAGAAAGTATTGTTCCAGCTAGGTTTGGAGGGTTTAATTAAGAGGGAAGTTCTCTCAGCACGCCCATGAGATGATCAGGGCTGAATTACTGTATTTCCCTGTAGGAAATCATTCCACAACTGAAACTCCACTACTGTCAGTGCTTATTGCTGAGACTGAGAGCTCTTTTCCTCCCAGGTGCTAGGGACCTTAGCAGCTCCTGCTTGCACTGGAGGGAACAGTTGTGTTATACACATTGGTGACCAGATTCGAGGCCTTGGTTAGGCAACAGAAGTGGACTGAGAACTGGTGGACAAAGACAGAAGTGTTTGACTGTGACTGGTGATCAAAATTTCAAATCATAGTATCCTTTTTAAATATACTTTAAACTCCAGAAGAATTTTGATTGGTTTCTCTAATTGTGCTGAGAAAAGGCATTTATTACTTTAAAATTAATCTGACAATTTTTATCCAAATCCAATTTTTAAGAAAAGGCTTTGTGATAAGGGAAAGAAACCCAACAAAACTAAAGGTTGAGTATTGCTTTAGATCTATGCAATTTATGGGATGGCTGTCATAGTCATGGTTCTGCCAGGGAGAGCAGTGGCTGTTAGGGCTGTGGCCCCATCCTTTTCCCCTTTAGCACCTACAGGTATGATGAGTGTACTTCATAGTTATCCCACACACTTTGCAGGCAGACTTTGCCCCGCTCTACAGCTTAGTTTGGACCTGTGCCTGCCTTGGCAGTGTTCTGTTGTGTTTCATGTTTGGATTGGCAGATACCTTTCCACTTTGTGCTCCCACTCACCCTAATGAGAACCTGCTCCAACAAACACTTCCATTTCTGATTTATTATTTGCCCATGAGTAATACTGTTAAAATCATCAGGGCTGTGTCTGTCCTTGTGTATAAGGGTCTTACAGAATCTACTTTCAGAAATTCCTAAAGCCCTTTTGAAATACTTTAGTGAGACAATAAAGCAGCAGTAGGTCAACATTAGCAAAACATCTCAAATTCTGAGATGTTCCTTTCCTCTGGTGAGGAAGAAAGAGAAAGGAGAAGTGCTTATATCAAATGGCGTTCCAGAAATGTGCAAGACAGCTGTCATTTGTCTTTTGATGGTGCATCTTTGTAAGACATTGTCATGATGGCTATTTATTTTCAGGATTACATTCCTATGCAGAACAGGGGTATTGTAATGCAATTACATTGCTGTCCACAGTTCAGTCTGAGAAAAAACTGTTCTTCCACTTCTTGAAGGCTGAATAAAAACTATAATGGAAAATTCTTATGAAAGGACAGAAAATATTACCCTTTTAGTAGCTTTTTGAATCCTTCTAAATGCAGAATGTAGTTAAATAATATCTCTCCTGGAGAACAGCTTAAAATAGCCTGCAGAAACGATAACATTTTAACTGAAGGGTATAATGTAATAGACATTTCTATGGAAACACTTACATTTCTATAGAATATCCTTATGAGCTCTTTTAAATTCTGTAAGACTTTTCAATTTGTTGACACTGCATGTCTATAAAAGATTATCAGAGAGTTCTCAAAGGACAGAAAGCAAACATTTTACTTATGAATATGTGGATGTAGCATCCAGAAATGTGAAGTCATGCAACAGAAATATCAAGAATAAGATAGAAGCAATGAGTAGACCCTAACAGGTGAGTAAATAGCTAAAGTGTGGCAAATTAGTTTTACTTAAATAAATTCAAGGGGAGAGGGGGAGATAACAGTGTTAGATAATGGCATAGATGTGCAAAAAGATTCCAGAGGGATGCATTTTTAGAGTGGAAGGTAGTATGCCTGCTATTCACGCATATTTAAGCAGGTGGTTGATTGCTCTCACTGAACTGCTTGGCTTTACTCCAACTGCTGGTGTTTGGAATGTGTAATGAAGGCAGAGGGTGGTCACAGTTCTTCCTTCCCTTTATTTATGTGTGCTTTTTAATTTTCAGAATGCCTATGTCAACATCAATCGAATCATGTCTGTTGCGTCGAGGCTCTCGGAGGCAGGCCATTATGCTTCCCAGCAAATTAAACAAATATCTAGCCAGCTGGATCAAGAGTGGAAGAGTTTTGCTGCAGCTCTGGATGAGCGCAGCACCATCTTAGCCATGTCTGCTGTCTTTCACCAGAAAGCTGAACAGGTGAGTTGCTTTTGTGAGTGGCAAAATGACCCACTGCTACATTAATAATGATGGTGTGCAATTATTGCTGGATGGCTTTGGTTTATATGCAGTGAAGTTAAGAGCCTTGGTCCTGGTGGCTCAGTGTCTCAGAATCAAATAGTAACATTTACACCCCAAAACCAGCCTATGTTCCCTGGTGGGTAAGAAATTATGTTTTCACTTTAGTAATTAGAAAGAATCTGATCATAACTGAAGTGCACTGGTGCAGTAGCAAGCTGTTTTATTTCTATTGCCTAATATTTCATTAGTGCTTTGCATAAATCCAGGATTATTATGGTCAGGAAAAGAGTATGTATCTGCATTCACATGTATATGTGCTATGTGCATAGGAATATTCACACATATGACATAGACTCATAGCAGCAGACAATTTCTAGGAGCCAGAGAACATTATTCTTAATGAAATTTATGGAATTCATTCCAACACTTACACTTGCAGTGTACTCCATAGCCCCAGACTTTGTTAAACCTCACCAAGTAGAGATTTCAGAGACAGCTGGGGACATCCAAGAAAATTGTCCTTGTCCCTGAACTCTGGTTTGTGTCTTTAACAACCACCAGAATGGCTCCATAATTCATAGCTACAAAAGATTTAAAATATATCAGTGAATAAACCTTCTGGGTATTTTACACCTAAACCAGGTCCACCTAAGGATGATGGTTCAGCTTCAATCATATGTTGATTCCATTCATTTTCCAGTGACAAACACTGCTTTGGGGCTCTCTTGAGTGTTGTTGTGTGCTTGTTTTTCCAAGTAGTTAATGTAAGAGCTACTAAGTGTATGTGCTTGATCTTTATAAAATGACCCATACGTGAAGAATTGTAGCAGATAAGCCAAAAACTATGCCTCTTAAAACAGAATATATGTATAGAAAAGATTAGGTCAAAGAGTAAGGATTTTCCTCTTGTTTGTTTCTGACTGTAGAATTCTAATGGGTTTTTCTTTATTTTGTGTTTCCTATTGACAACAGGCCATAGCATAGAGCAATTACTCACCCTACTGGGCACTTACTCATGTAAGCACACTCAGTGCCTCTGATGGGACTGATAGTCTAAGACACCCAGTACAAGGACTTTCATCTCCTTTCAACGGGCACTGTAGTGTTTAGGTGTTGTCCTCATGTTAATCATTGTCAATCATGATAAAGGAAAATTTAAAAAAAAAGTTATATCCAGTGTATAGACACAATGAAAATGGTTAAGGTTTATTAATGAATTCATTATTTCTTGTTTGCTTGGTTTAGGTTTGGGAGTTTTCTGCCCATTTATTTTTTTGAGTGATCCCCTATTTTTCTGAATTTTCAGTCTTGTTTTCTGTTTATGAGGAGTTGCTGAGGTATTGTACAACATGAAGGGCAATAGGCCAGAAAAGTATATTGAACTGTCTGTGAAACTAAAGGTGAATAGTTTTTGTCTTCCTGCATTTTGAATACTCTCAAAGTGGGTATTTTGCCTCAGCTTGAAAAAAAGCTACATTAGTGTCACTTTCAGCTTTGGGTCTTTCTTCTTTACAATTGTATGGATGGGTTGGAAAAACCCAGTCCTGCCTTGGGACCTCTTCACAACAAAGTAAGTTTGTGCTGGCTTGCAGAAGTCAGTCTCTAGTTACTAACACACAGGAGAATTTGCTAATTGTGACAGCAGTTGTTCCTCACATGCAATAAGAGAAAATTCGGTAGAAGATAAATGCTGATGTGAATCCTGTGAACTCAGACTGCTGCAAAAAAGAAATGTGGGTTTCAGAGTGTCCATGAGCCAGGACTAAAATTTCTGCCTTGCCTTTGTAACTCTGGTAGGATAAACCAATGACTTAAATGATATTAATTTAATCATTTGACCTCTGTGTAGTATAAATAGTGAGGTGTTTGAGATTTGGTCTATAACTCAGTCTGTTGTCTATCAAACATTCATTCCAACTGTGACTCTTTATTATTTGGCATCACCCATGGGTTTTTTTAACTCAAATCAGGGCTTCATTATTGTACAGTAAATAGGGCTTAAATCTGTGAAGCAAAGGTGCAGATAAATCCACCATTTCCACTGTCGCAGATCAAATCTATTTTCAGTCCCTTTGCTCAGCCATTAAAGGTAATCTTGTTGTGGATCCAACCACTTCTCCCACAGTGTACCTCTGCTTCCCTCACACCGAGCTGATGTGCAGATTGTCTTTCCTTCTCCAGTGTGATAAGCTGCTACAGTCTCTTTGTTCATTCCTTCCTGTTGACTGAAGTTCTCTGTGATGCCAACAGGAAGCAAGTCTATTAGGACAGTAATCTTTCAGCCTTTGGCATAGCCCAGCCTGGAAGGAAGTTGTTGGCTTGGGGCAGATTTATGAAAAGCTCTACGATGTCTATAATATACAAGTTGAGCAGGAAGAAACTTGCTTTTCAAGGTCTCTTCCTAAAGACCCCACACAGAAAACTGCACGGAATACAATTTGTCTGGCTTGGAAGGATGAAAGGCTGAGTCAACCCTGCTGGGAATTGAACCTCGCATCTGTCTTCATGTGCGTCAGAATCACATTGCTTTCTTGGCTCTTATTGCAGATACATGTGGCATGTTGAATGGGACTTGGCTGAATGGATTCCTGGATGAAAGCTTTTTTTTTGTTAGCTTTGTTTCTTTCTTTTTTTTTCTTTTTCGTGTGTGCACACATGTCTTCCTTAAATTTTTTTAAGCACAACTTGTGCATACTAAACCATCATCAAGAAAACAGCAAAGAAAAAGAAAAAATGGAAGAAAAGAAAGAAAACAAGACAAACCTTGCCAACTTAGCCTCCAGCCAGGCATCCTTCAACACGTGTGTTTGATCAAAAGCCAGTAAACTAAACTCCAAACAACTGCTATGTCCAGGTCAAGGTACCACTCAGCAGATTCAGTGGAGGTGTTTCCCAAATGTCCTATAATTTCTCCTGCTAAAAGTCTCTTGGTTGGGGGGGGGTTCCCTTCTTTCCTCTTTCTTTTTTCTTTTTCTTTTTTCCTCCCTTTCTTTTGCTGCCATGGAGATATTCTAGTGCAAAAGAGAATCTTCTTCTATAACTTTAGGTATGTCTGAGGCTGTTCAAAGTTGCAAGAGAACATAGGACATGCCTTATCTCACTGTGATTTCCAGAGAACTGTGCTGATTTACTCCAGATGAGATTCCAGCTCAGTAACTGCCAGATGGGGGAAGCACACATACCAGGTGTCCTCCCTCTCTTGGATGTAATCTCTGAAAGCATGCTAAAGTGTTTGTAAGATGTTCACTCTACAGATCCTGTCAGAATGAACAAATTAGTGTTTTCAATCAGCCTAGAGATCTCAGCCAATTAATTCTGGGTCAGAGTCTACCCTCAGAAGTGCATAAGCAGCATTACTGCTTGAGGTAGTAGGGGTTAGGTGCAGACACTAGACATTTATGCTGATTTTCAGAAAACTGACCCCTGACCATTTGTTTCATTACTTTACTCCCCAACCAGGAAGACTACTGTTCTCATCTCTCATCTCTTACCCAGATGTCTCTAAGCAAATCCTGAACTCCCCTATTTGAGGAAAGGAAATGAAAGAAAGAGGAAGAGGAAAAAAAAGGGAGGAAAGGAAAAGCCAGTTGATATGTATAAGATGCAGGAATAAGACCAAGATAACTTCTGCATTAGATAGGGAAATTCCAGAAACCGCAGCAGGGGATATACAATTAGCCTCATACAAAAAATTCAGAGTATCAAGATGTATTAAAAGTCACTGAGGGAAGTGGCTTTATTCCCATCTTTCCCCGGAGCCATTTTGGAGCATGGAAACATGCTAGAGTTTTGTTTTAAATTCTGCAGGACCTAGAAGAACCACTCTGGTTATCCTGCAGCTTCCACACGAAGGTCTTGCAAGCAGTAAGGAAGGACTGCACAATAAAATGTGGAGAAATACGGAGTACAGAATATGAGACCTGTTTTGGAGCAACCATGTGATACAGCACAGCACTCCCTGAGGAAAGTTAGCAGGAAGTGGTCTGAGAATATGTTGTTACTTGATAGAATTTGCATACAAAATTTGCAACTTAGGTGAATAGGTTGTGAGTCAGGAATAAGTGTCGATCATTACTTCTGGTTTGGATCAGAGGCACAAAGTACCTTAGGGACTTTTCTATTGTTTTGGGAGAAATTTTTCTGAATCTTTCCTGAAGCCTTGAAATGCATGGACAATTATTGGAGTCTGTCATCTCAAATCATGTTTAAGCAGATTTTATGTTCCCAATAGGAGTTATTCTATTCAATAGACTAACTGTAAATTTAAGCATTTAATTTAAATGATATTGAGTATCCAGTGGACAGTCACAGCTCCTGTTCCAAATTAACAGTTAGTCATTTACAATTTTAAAGGCAACTTTTTTCAGCTCAGTCAAATGGTGATTTTGTGATATGAATATGCTTCTAGCATGAAGGGTTACATTTAACTAAGCTTTTTGTGTCTGCCACAGTGTGTGACAAATAATAAAAATTAACATAGCTGCCTTTTTTAAAATACTCAAATCGATAGTTTGCACTTAGCAAGAATCCTTAAAAAAACCATTTGCTTTCCTTATGTGACTCTACACATACAGCACAGACCACTCTGCACTGTTTCAGGATATCATAATAAAATATTGACAGGCTTCATCTCTTAAAGCATTTTAAAACAGATGTTGTGAACTGCTCCTGCTAGTGGCAGAAGCAAAATTACTGAAGTAATCAATGTGACATTGTCTATGTACAATAGATATACAAAAGATAGATGTGAGACAACTAGGTGGACATGTGGTTATATGCATCAGATCTTCTTGAGACTTCTCCCACCTACTGTGCAAATCACAGTCTGGGGATGTGGCAGTGGATGAGTAACATGACTATAAGACCTTTTGCTAGAATTGGTAGAATTCAGCAGTTTTGATAAGAACCATAACAGTGTGATTCCAGCAGCAGGAGCACTGGTCTACAAGGTGTAAAGGTCTTTTGTTCATTGTTTCAACCAAGAGGTTCATGTAACAGCCCCAAAAGGGATTGACCTTGGCTCTGTGCTCTTAAACTTCGTAGGAAATGATGCAAATTCCGCTACCTTGGCACAAAATATGATGACTTCAGCTTTATGCAGATTCAACAGATCATAAGTTAAACTAACACAAGAGAACCTGCCATCCTTGCCTCTAGTCTTCTAGAAAGTACAGTTCTCACTGGTATATTTGTCCTTTGTAGACATGAACATGTAGGAATTCATCTTTGTCACCAAATCTTTGTGCAATGAAGTGTTTACAGGTCATACACTTTACAGCCTTGATTACAGAGCAGCATGGTGAATAGCTTTACACTACTAATAAACAAGGATGCTGATGTCAGAGACACAGTTGAATTGGAATTCTTTGCTTTGAATCTCACAGCCCTTCATGCTGTGAGTGAGTGCTTTGCTAACAAGCCACAGGTGAACACTTCAGGAGTGGATAAAGCTGTGATCCTGGGGTGGTTTTGTGGTATTATACATTCATCCTACAGGGCACCACATCTGTTATATAATTAGCTGTTCCTTTTTATAAATAGCCCAAAATATGGCAGGCTGGTTTAACAGAAAGATGGAGGAACAGAAAACATTAATGAGAAGTAATGAAGTGGCATTAAGCAGTTAGTATGTGTCACTGAACTAAGCCCTGCTTAAAAGAAAAACAGGGTGAGAACCTTAGAGAATAAATTCCTCTTTTCTTTTACAGAACAGGGAGCACCCAGGAGATCTTCCCCAATTTGTTCTGCTGAAGTGCATCAGCACTACTCTGGAGGCCTTTTTTTCCACCCCTTTGCTCCCTGAAGTGTTCAGTTTCTGGCTGTCTGTTAAGGCTTCCAACCAAGGTGCTAAACCATGTCAATTGCAATGGCAATGCTTTTTTTCTCCCTTTTCATGGCTATGTGCACACCAGGAACTGGACCGAGACCAGCAGCTCATTTTGCACTGGCTGCTTAGCAGTCATCAGATGGTAATGGTATCTGATCACTGTTGACCTGGGCCAGAAGCACTTGTGTGACCCAGGGGGTTAAAGCCTTGGTATCCTATTAGCAATCCAACTGAGCTGGACCTGAGTTGGGAGCAACTTGAATACAGACTGTCTGCCTTTCACTGAAATGAATGGCAGCAGTGATTTTAATGGAAGTTTTCTACTGCTCAAATGAGTAGTGTTAAGGACAGGTAAATGACTGAGGAAAGACTGACAGATGAGACAAAACTAAATACAGCTGGAGCTGTAACTGTGCTCTTTTGTGGCTCCACACTGATGGTTTTTTCTAAACATGTTGCAGCTACCCTTTTTTTGGAATGCAATGTTCTAGTCTCCCTGCATGGTATGCAAAGACTTTTAGAATGGGTGTTTGCTGAACCTGGTTAAATAAGCATTTGTTTTTATTCAGAAGAAACAGAAAACATTCTTTTGGATCTAGGTGTCTTTCTGGTGCTGAGGAAGTGACAGGAATGCACCATACCCTAGGTTCCCAAAAGGACTGCTTTATAGCTGTTACCTTTTTTTCGGTTGTTGCTGCAGTCATGTGTCATACTGTACAAAGTTTTTGAGTGTTGATGAGATGTTCTTCTGTGTCACTGCTACTCATTGTTCCTGGCATTGTTTCAGTTCCTTTCAGGTGTGGATGCCTGGTGCAAAATGTGCAGTGATGGAGGCCTCCCCTCAGAGATGCAAGACCTGGAACTGGCCATCCATCATCACCAGACCCTCTATGAGCAAGTAACACAGGCCTACACAGAGGTATGTGCTTCCCAGGGGAAATGTGAGTATCTGTTAAGTGATAACAGACATTTGACTGCATTTTGGAGCTTAGCTTTTCTAAATGAGGTAGGTTCTGCTTTCCATTTCTGCAGCTCGTTCAAAGATGGAGTTAGACCTAATTCCAGGCTGTAGTAGGTTATTCCCAGCAATCTGCTTGTAAGGACGAAACAAAAGGACAAATTTAAGGGACAAACCCCATACAGAAATGAAATCTAGAACCAGTGCTGGCACCCCAAAGAAGAGGCATTTCACTGCCTTTGCTGAACCAGGTACCCCTTTAAGCCACCAGCATCTTTACTCCTTTCACTTTCCTTCTGTGAATGAGTCCTGTCTTTAGCACAGGTATGCTAATGGCACAGAGGATGCAAAAGGCTTCTCCTTCAATATGCAAAGTCTAAGAGGTGTAAGGTCCTAATTGCAATGGATGCTGCTAAATACTCTGCTTTAGATAGAATCTAGAATGGTTTAGTTTGGAAAAGACCTTAAAATCATTATTCCAGCCACTGAGCTAACACTACCAAGTCCATCATGAAACCCTGTCCCTAAGCACCATGTCAGATGTATTTGTATACACTGTTGTAAAATACCTCTGACCTAAATAGGGTATGTGTATTTTTCCTTTATAAGAGGGTGCCAAGAAGGCTAAAACTAAAACAAATTCTCTGGCATTTTGTCAAAAAAGCTGCATGAAGTCCTTTACTCACTTTTTCTTCCATTCAGGCTGCAGCATGAAATAAAAGCTATCAACAAACAGCCAACAGTCAGTCCATCTGACTGTGTAGTCCAGGTTCTGTGTTTAGTCCCCTTCATTTTGCAGAAGGGCTGCAGGACCTTCCTGGCATCTGGGAGAACCATTTTAGGAATGAGGCTAGTCTAGATGTTCGCCCCAGACATGGGCCAGCATGCAAATTACTCTGGGGCTGGGAAGCCATGTACATTATCTGTTGTATTCTGTTATTCATGTCTCCAGGAAGCTCAAGCTTGTTGAAAAGTAAACCACAGATCACCAGAACACTTCAATGTAGTTGGATTTCCCTGTACTGTTCTGTACCTGACTGTCTTTTCTTCTACGAAGGGATTTTGCTCCTTGCAGTGTTTTCTGAGCTGGACTGGAGATCTGTGGTAGTGTTTGATATACTTAGTAAGTTACCAAGTGAAGGCTCCAAAAGAGGATATAACAGCTCTCCTACATGCTCAGCCCTTGCTCTGGTCATCATGGCCTTGAAAGAATCTACAGTATAAAATAGAAGAGAAACTGCTTTACTATTCTAGGCTTGGTGGAAGGCACTCAGGCATACACAGTGAAGTTGTGCAGATACCTTGATGATGAATGTAAGGAATGTTAGATAGAAAACTCTTCTTTCCCAAACACCTGCAAGAATTTGAGAGTTAGTCAATTAGAATGAGCCAGTCTGGGCTGCAATCACAAAGGATGCTTCCTTATTCAATCCTCAGGCTTCTCAGGAACAGTGCATTATGTGAGCAAACACAGAACAGTCCTGTTGACCCCTGGTTGAAACTGTGATTGTCATACAAGTGCCTAGTCAGGTGAAACTAAATTTTTTAGATTGCATTGAAAATTAAAAAAAAATAAGTCAAATTTGGATTAAATAAAAAAAAATTATATTTGAAACTGGCATTTTGCTTATCAGCCCCAATGTTAGTTTTTGTGAAATGAAAATTTATCTTACTATCAAACTTATTACCAAAAGCAGCCATTAACATCCTTATTGTTTTTGCTGATGCTTCCTCAGAAAGCTACACAGCTGTTTAAAGCATCTCTATACTGTTTTTCTATTAAGAAGTATATTTTTAAGGAGTGTGTAGATTTGCCAGAAAGGTTACAGTCTGTTATATGAGAAATGTTCATCCCTTTTCCCACAGCTGCATGGTGAGGTGAAAAGTCTTAGGACTCCTGCCTCTAATCCACATGCCTATTCTCCAATCTATATAATGCCCCTTCTCATGGAGAATAATGTTTCTTCCCTCAGAGCTCTCTATGGTGCAATGGAGATTGTAGCTTTTCCTTTCTTTTCTTGCAGAGTCATTGAAAATATCTGTTTCTATTTCTATAATCTAAGAGATTTGGAATAGAATAATCATTCCCTGGAATAACCATTTTATATGGATATTTAATAGGATACTAGCTAACATTTAGTATGTTATAGACCTATTCTGTTCTGTTACAGAGTATAACAAAGCAGTTCAGGTTCATTCCAGGAGCCTAAGAAACACCTAAAGAATCTTAGGAAGACTTTTTTTTTTCCATCTTGCAATGGTTGTAGTTATAATTATTTGCCTTATTTCCTTTGTTAAGCTTGAGTGAAGCTCAGAAGTAGTGAAGGTGGAGATCATGGACCTGGTATGCAATCCACAGCTAAGAAATCTTTTCCTGAACTAAACCAAGCTGTTGGCAGAACAGGCATTCTTCCTTCTGAGAACTGAGTGGTGCTCTTGCTTTTCTTTTGGGTAGAGCAGTGCTGGAGGAAGGAGATATCCAAGAGGTGTAAGTCTTTGGCAGATTCCCCTTGTGCAGACATCTCTCTCGATGTCTCTAGCCAAGGGTGCATTCATGTTACTTGACCAGTGTTTCTTGTGGATGAACAGCAGGACGCAAACTCAGGACACCCTTACTGATGTGGTAGAGGCTGTGAGGGAGAGTAAGGTTTTCTCCAGTCATGGTTGATGGTAAGAGCATCTTGCTCACTGTGACTTAACTGCACTTTACTGTCTGTTCCTAGAGGTGTGATGTATTTGCTCTAAACCCCATTTTTTTTCCTCCTAGTGCAAATTGTAGCTGTTTCACAGATGGCACCATTAGTCCAGTAACTTGCAAGGCTCTGGAGGTCTTTCTGATCCACTGTATAAGAAATATGCAGACTTTTAACTTATTCCCTAGCTGTATATAGAGCATCTGTGTAGATTGTTCCACTAGCACAACAAAATCTATTTTTTCATTTACTCAAGGCCATATAACTCCTTACAGAAGCATTTGCATACTGCCCATCCTTCTCCTACCATAGCACCAAAATGCAGGAATATCACCAGATGACAGGACTGTATATGTGTGTTGTGTCAGGTGGTGAACTAAAATTTCCCAGAGAGTCCAGCAGCAATTCTGTACTTTCCAAAATAACTGAGAAAGGGTCAAGTTTGCTTTGACAAGCACAACACTGGCACTTACACCTTACTGGGACTGCAAGTCGTGCGGGGTGTGGGTCCATTCAGCTTAAGACTTCTGCAATACTTAGAAATACATCATAAGTAAGATGTAAGTGAAGTGATGTCACTAAGATGGGTTGTTAATCTTGTCTCCTTGCACAGTCCTTGAAAAATTCAAAAATATTCACATGAAGAGAGATTTGTTGATTTATTTTTGCAGTTATAAGGAGAACATGGAAATGACTTCAAGAGCACAGTAGGTAACTTCTCCATTTATGAAGCTGTTCCCTTCCTTTCTGAAACCTGTTCATTGGGGAACTCTGAGAGCACAAACCTTTGATTGGGAATACAGTAATCTTCACAACAAAAAATGCTTTCGGAAAATAAATTTTTTAAGCTGAAGAACTTCAGAGCTGTGGAAAATATGAAACCCAGTAAATATGTATGTAATCCTTGCGAATATTGAGTACTGCTGGTTACCTGATTGTCACTGTGCTTCTTGCCATACATTTACTCCAGCAAGACAGGACCAGCATATAAATTGGAGAGCAGAAGAACACTTCTAGTAACCTCTGATTATTAGCAGGACAACACAAGCACTTGAAGTCTGGTGTTTATCTCTGCCTGTGCAGAGAATAACTGGAAGGCTATGCCAATCAGGGAAAAATCATTACTTGTAATCTGTGAGGCTTTTTAGGCAGACAACAGAAACAAATCGCAGTATGACACAAAGCCTACACCCTGTAGAAGAAAAAGGAGTAAAAGGCAATGCAGAAGTGTAAGTATGGCACAGGCGTTCCAGGAAAGTTGTCCTGAGTAAAGCATGTCTGTTGTATTTTCTGTGCAATCACATATCTCTTACTAGTAAACTTCTAAATCTTTGTTGTTAGTCCCAATTCTGCTGTGGTTTCTATCAGCATAAATCAGCAGGGACTACACTAAAACCATTGTAACACCACCTGGGGACTGATTCAGACCAGCTGGAAGCCCAAAGCCCAAACAGGAATATAGTGAACATACACACTGAATTTAGCCAGTGCAAAGAGTGAGTTTCTGGTCTAATAAGCTGTGCTCAAATGTGTCCAGAGCCTTGGTTTCCTGTTCCCAGTGATGAAGTTGTTGCTGATTATTTTCCCACAGATCAAATAGGATGTAGTATGCCTTATCTCCTTCCCTGCCTAGAATCTGCTTCTCCTGACTAGCATCTTCATAATCTTGCCAAGGTAACCCCTGTGCCTCAGTGTTTCCTCCAAAAATCCTCCCTGATATCAACACTGTCCAATGCTGTTGTGGAGTACAGTTGTTCCCTCTGTGACCCCAGAAGGCTCCAGCATGTGCAAATTGTTCCACTGATCTTCAGCAGCAAGTGAATTTGAATAAGGAAAGCTGTTCCCTATGGACTCTCCAGTTATTTCCTGATTTAATTCCAAATTGCCTTGAATATTTAAAAAATCTATGAGGATTTTCCTAAGTCTACCTATTAGTTATAAATATTATGAGATTTCACTCAAATTTTTGCCAGTATAAATCTCAAAAGGTCTCTATTTCTCTGAAAATGCACCAGATACACAGTCATACAATAGACTGGGATGTGGCTTAGCTTGCCAAAAGACACAAGTTTGGGTATTAAAGGATATTTGCTACACTTGAACAAGCAACTTATAATGCAGAAATAAATGAGACTTGAAAATCCTTGAGATGTGGTTGAACTTTGACTGATACTGTACAAAATTTAAACTGGATGAAAAACATTAATTAATCTATTCTCTGGCAAGATTGGTGGTTGTGATTGCATGGAGATAAAAATACTTTCAGAAAATCTTGTCATTTTCACTGCAGTTTCTTTCAAAGGGAAAAGAGAAAAGTGGGCTGGAAAGAGAGAGAGATTCCAATATTGTCCTCATTTACCATTTCTGTTGAACAAAATATTTTAATTTTGTAATCTGCAACTGAAAAATATTTCAAAAAGCCATTTTTAGAGAACCAGTGCACGCACACATTTTTTAATAGCAGTTTGGTTTTTATAGTTCCATTTTTAATTTTGCCCCTGCAATATGAAAATTCTCCAGGAATGTTCCAGGAAAAAATGGTGGCATTAAAAAATCTGGCATTCTGATTTTTTCTAGTGCCCAAATGCCTTTGCATCTGCTTTAATATGCTTGAAAAAGGTTATGTGTGTGCAGAGGTCTCTGCATTTGCCAGCAAACTTTGTAGTCCATTGAAAATGGAGACCATAGGTCCCTCTGAGCTGTTCCAGAGGAGGAAAAGAATCACTGTCATATACTAATTTATTTTTCACTGCCACTGAATGAAATACTGAATGGAATGTCACACTTCCCAACATATAGACATACTTAGTAATCCTATGAAGAAAGGACTCTCCCTTATCATACAGAATATGAATGACTCTGCCATCTGTGGTTTTCTTAAAATGCCACCTCCTCACAAAAATAGGCCTGCTATTGCAAATGCCACCTGTCACCAACCAGTGTATGTCAAGAATTTTCAGTGCCCAAGTGTCAGAATGTAATATAGCCTTGGGATCTCTGTGTATGCAGTCCCAGCAGTGCAATATCTGTGCTCCTGCTGAGGGACACAGCAGGCCCACTAGGAAGCAAAGGCAAGTGCTGAATGTGTAAGTACAAGTCAAAAAGAGATGTTATGAGTTCTTTCTTCCTTTTTGACTAAAATAAGGAAAACACACAGAGGAAAAAGAATGAGTGAGATTATTCTCTGTCAGCTATTGGATGTTTAGGTATCAGTGCAGTGAAGTAGTCCTATTTCTTCACTCAGGTAAGCCAGGATGGAAAAGCCTTGCTGGATGTCCTACAGCGTCCCTTGAGCCCTGGGAATTCGGAATCCCTCACTGCTACTGCAAACTACTCCAAGGCTGTTCACCAGGTGTTGGATGTGGTGCATGAAGTCCTACATCACCAGCGGCGCCTCGAAAGCATCTGGCAACACAGAAAGGTCCGACTACATCAAAGGCTGCAGCTCTGTGTTTTCCAGCAGGATGTTCAACAGGTAATATTACTAAGAGATAAAAAACAGCCCTTTCTTTGCAGCCATAAAGATTAGTGACTCATCCAGAGGTTATTGCCATAACCAAGATTTCATGCACGGCTCTGCATGCTAGAAATATGCTAAAATCCTAATGCACCTTTCAGTGCCTCTCAGTTTCATGCTGGAACTCATCAATCAGTCCACTGATTATTGATCAGTCCATTCCCCATAAGAATGTGACACTATTTTCAGTGATTAATTTTTCACAAGTGTGCAATTATGCGTAGGTACTGTACTGTTCCTGAGAAAGTGATGTTTAATTGAAAAAAGAATTTCAAGTGTAAAAAGCAATTAACTGTAGTGTATTTCAACTTCCTGTGTGGAAACAACATAAATAGATGTTTTAGTGGTGGTGTTTAGATGATCTATGCATTACCACCACTTCTGGAGTCTATGTGCCTGTGCTATGAGTTTGCTGGCTCAGATGAACTGCATACCCCAATGTGCAGAGTCCAACTCACAGAAATACAGTTTGTACAGTACAGGCTCATCTCTGAGAACTGAGGCTCCAGGTGTATAACTTTTCTCTCCCAAAGGAATCCACATGAATACCAGCACAACAGCCTAAGTGACAGGAAATATGAGCTGCCATGTTTGTAGCTGCCAAATATACAAGCACAATCAACAGATGTTACAAGGCTCTGCTCATTCAGGATGGTGTGGTTTGTTTAAGGGCCCCATTACAGCCTGAAGCAGATGTTGGTAGCAATATGGTAGTTGCTTTAAATGAAGAGGCTGAATGCTCTAATCATGTTTATGGAGCATTCTAATGTCCCTGGGGTTCTTTATGTCACTGCCTTCCTCCAAGTGAAAAATGAGGCGGAGATGGAGCGACAAAGCTGTCACATGTAAAATAGACATGAACCAACGAGGACAGGAGACAGGCAACTTCCATTCAACATGCAAATCTGTGGTCCTGTTAGTGCCATAATTGTGTAGTGCCTCTGCACCAGCACAGACCAGTGCACCAGAACTGCAGCAGTAGATGTCCTTTGCAAATATGTATGACCGACCATTTCTTTGGCAGTCTTGAAAAGTTTACCAGTATTTTTGCCTTCTTGGTTTTTCCTCTAAAAACACAAAAATACTCATGCCATATATATAATTAAAACTGGGACTGCATGTAACAGATGCTTAATTTAAGCAACTTTGCTTTCATTATGTGTCAGCAAACATACTGCATGGTAATGAAATTCATAAGCTATATATTAAAAAGAACATGTACTTGGAATTCAGTTGCAATACTTCCAGCAAACTGTATGAAGCTAATCCAGCTTTAGGGTTAAAACCTCAAAAATCAAGGGCTTAAATTCTGATGGTTTTATGTTTTTTCTAATTGTGGTATATAATGTCAATAATAATCCATATTATCTCAGGTATTCTTCATTCCCTAGGGTGATTTTCAGTTTTGTTCAATCTTTCCACACTGAAACCTTCTCTCTTATACCTTCTGAATTCAGTGGAAGTGTTTATGAGGTTCATTCATGAAACCCATTCAGACTTTTTCTTCCCTCATATGCAAGGCAATGAGGCTGTGTCACTGGTTTTCAAAAGGAACAGGTCTTTGTATGTGCTGTGACTTTTGGTGAGAGGAGAAAAATGAGCAGGAAGAATTGCTGGAGCACAATCACTTTTGAGAGCATTCCTCTGTGTGAGCTCTGTTGGCAGCAGTCTTCCCAAATTTTTCTCTTAATGGGTAGCTATTATCTGTGAAGCAAGAACTTAATGACAGACATGTTTCCATCCTAGCACACACTTACTGGAGGCATCTCTTTGTCCTACTTAGAAAGTAGAGAGGAAGAGATGAATCATTCTCTTCACTAAACATCTGTACTATTCAAGATAAATGCTTTGTAACTCATAAATGAAATTATCAGCTAAACAGAAATATGAATTGTAGATTCCATGAGGAGGAGGAAGATATCTGAGTGTGTTGATGGGGGCTTTTTTTGAAAATAATCACCTCCTGTATATCTGTCATGCAATTCCTATTATGCTTATTTTGTTAAATGCCCATCAGTTGGCAGGTGAAGCTCACTACCTGTATGTTGTCACTAATCATAAGCAACATTTATCTATAATAATTTCTTGCCTTGTCAAAACTTAATAACCTTTAACTGTGTTCTTCCTGGTTCAAGTCTAAAATGAAAATATGTGGGAGAACAAATCCTGACAGAAGAGCCTTGAGTTTGCTTAGACTCCTCTGTCTTCTAGACAAGTAATGATACAGTGTAGTTTCTGTCAGGAAGCTACTCCTCTTCCCTTTCCACCAGCTTAAAATTAAGGGTGTTCTCACAGATGCAGTTTTCCCTGTCAGGGTGTCCTGTGGCTCACCCTCTCTAGCTGTTGGCCAGTGCAGTAAATATTCCGGTGAAAGATGATCTCTGTGTCAGAGCTTGCACTCCCTCACTTGTTCATCTCTACCTTTCTCTTCATATCACCTGGATGTGAATAAAAAAAGGTTTTGTTGTGTTGCACATTCTTAATACAGACTGCAAGATTATTGTGCATCCTTTGAGTCTGGTATGGCATTAATACATTTTAGTAAAGACACATGTCCAAGAAGAGATTCTTATGGATCCTGAGAGATCAATAATTCCTCATGTAACTACTCTAGCTAGTCTTGCCAGAGGAATCAAGTATTCTGGCATGCAATATGGGGTGTTCACAGAGAGGGAACTGATTAGCTGGATGAAGGCTTTATGTAGGCCAAGTGTGTGCCATTTGGACAGGATTTAAGGGTTAAGCTGTGTTAAACATGGCTCATTCATATGATTCCTGGTGTACCCTGCACCATTTGCAAGGGCAGGGTACATGCTATATGTACTAATGGCAGGTCAGGGCTATGTTCTCAGACAGTTTCAGTGTCAAGGAAATACTTCTGATTCTAGCTGGGTTTAAGTTTGAACTGCACAAAATCCCTGCAGTCACAGCATAACCAAAATGCACCTTGTGCTGTAGAATAAAAACTGCAAACACTGTGGATTGCCAACTTACAATATTAATGTAAGAAATGTTATGCTATAATATAAAATATCATTAGAAATAATCACTACCTCACACCATCAGACATTTTACAAGACTATTTGCTGTTATATCTATGTATTAATACAATTACATCAATTTGCACATGTGAACCAAGGTAAATAATGGTGTGCTGAGGACAATGAGTTATGAATATATGGTGCTTTAAAGAAGGAAAGACTATAAATACCGTGAAACTGCATTTGCAGCCCTCCTGGGAAATAGAGCACCATTCACACAACAGCGATAGCAGTTAAGACAATTTGTGAGCTGTTACGAGGCTCTACGCAGGCAGGAACTGTCAAGGAACTCTTTTAACACCAAAAGGATTTAGGATCATTATAAAAATATTGGGTTGCTGAGTGTGTAAAATACTTCAGTGCTTCAGTTGTTTTTTAGAAGTTCTCTGGTTTTAGATAGGGAAGAACTGCGCTGTTTGATCCTTTTAGAAGACAGCTATGGGAGGAGGTGGTGAGATTCTGTCCTGCAAGGGAGGAAAAAACTCTCTTTGACATTCATACTGATATTTTTTAGTTGTTGCAGATACTTCAGCTCATTTTTGGTACCTTTTCCCTTTTGCCCCTCTCTGCTCTGGGTCTTCACTTCTGCAAATTATTTACCAGCAAAATAACACCATTTCCATTTCTGTTGAGATTTGAAATTGTTCTCATGTTGCTACAAACTTCCACTGCTTTGCACTGTTAGATCCTGATTTATCTTTCCTGCCTCTGCATGCATCTCTCTAATATGTTCCCTTTGCCCCCTTGAACAGCAGCACTGTGAAACAGCAAGGGTACAGAAGGGTTGTAACATGAATAGATGTTATTAAGCAGCCTTAGAAATAGCTGAAGTAAGTATATAATGCTAGTCTTCACCCCATTGCCTCTCCCACCCTCTTTGTTTCATATGAGCAAGAATTTTGTCTGAATTATCTACTTTATAAGCTCATTGAAGTGAAGTGGTAAAGCCTGAAGCATACTGTTAAAGTAAAGGAAAGTGGGGACCCATTAGTTGCATTATTGAAATGGTCTGGGCAAGCCTTGAACTTGGTATTCATGGCAGAATAGTCAAACAGCTACTCTCATTCTGCAGGTTTTATTGCTTCTCACAGAAATTCTCAGTCTTTCCATCGTTTTCATACACGCCAACACTTAGTGTGGCACAGGAAGCCTATTTTCTCCACAGATTCACATGATTCTCTCAAGGTCATGGCTGGTGCTACTTTCTTCTTGCTTCACTTTGGTTGTGATGGCTGCCTGTAAAGGAGGAGCTGAAGATTAGGTGGATGTAGAGGTGCTGTGTGTGCTGGTGGAGTTCCTTGGCTATGTACAAAGCGTTGAGTTAGCTGTGGTGGCTCTAGATGGCAAAATGGAATAGACCCATCACATTAGATGAAGGCCAGTGGCAAACAGCAAGATGACACTAACAAACACTTACTGGCAAGAGGGTAGGCTGTACTAAGAAAGCTGGGACTGTCTACCAGCTGTAGTGATGTCTCAAATCCTCTTGGTTATTGAAAAGGTCAAGCTAGACTACTGTCGGGTTCACCTGATTTCTCTCAATTTGGGGATCTGCCTTCTGTTGGCTTCATGCCCAGATACATTAGTGAACATAGTTTTGGTTTCCTTGTGTGGTTATCTGCCCCAAGTGATGGATAAAAAGGCCATGTGGCCATTCTGATATCATTACATTTACCAGCTGCCATTGGTGTGGGAGACTGCAGAGTATTGCAGAGGAAAGGCTGTCTCTCTTCATAACCAAGCACTTTAACTTGTAATATATCTGGCTTTTACTGGCCAAGAAAACAGATCAGGGCATGATTCTGACATTATTTGTATGGAAAAATGTCCTGCCAACATCTATCTGTCTCCATACACTATCTTAGAATGCTGGACACTTCATGTGATGCATGGGGTCTATGTAGTCCATTTGCAGAAGAATGCTAGGATATTTGAGGCACTTCATGATTCATTTAGCTTTACACAAGATTTTAGAGGATTAGGTCTGTACATTTCCCTCCCATATGCACATGTATACTCAGTTGTTTTGATCACTCCAAGGCAATGAAGAGTTCTCCAAAATTCTATACTTTTCCAACTTATCATCGTCTGTTTCAAAGACAAAAAAATCAGACTATATATCTCCTTTTATGCTTTGTTTACAATTATACCTTCACTGGCTCTTGTAAAACAAGATATTTATTTGTAAAGAATTGCTAAAGAAAAAAAGAACATTGTAATTAAGTCAAGATTATATTTACTAGCAGATGACTTCAGCCACAGCACCCTGCAGAAACACATCACATGCTCTGTGTGCCATCTGAACAGATTTAGCCTGTAAATAGCTACCACTGACAGATCACTAATTAAAACATTCCAATTCAAAGCATTCTAGAGAATTTTCACAACCCCTTTGGTAAACTAATCAAATCATGAGATTCACTTAGTGTTTGTCACATATGTTTACATTTTCAAGGTATTACCACTGTACTTTCTCGGAGCTTAGGAGGTGTAGGTGACCTTACCAGCCATAAGTGAGTAGAGGTTCTAATTGTGGTTGTATTGTCCACAAAAATTAATGAAAAAGGAACTCAGGAATCAAGAGTGGTAAAACCTCTTGGCAACCTTCTCCCAGTAGGATGCAACAGGAGTGAAAACAACCTTTTGTTATCTGAGACTGAGAGATAAATACCTTTGTTTTTAATAACTCTGTCCTTCCAGCAATTGGTGAAACTGCAGTATCCTGGTTTATTATTTGATACAGATATCTCACCATATAATTCTGATAGATCACCATACAGAGCTCTAAAGGATTAATTTAAGAATACATCCATGTGCTTCCAAACTCACACACATCTCTAACAGCCTCTAATGTAGTACTTCTCTGCTTTATTATTTATGTGGTAAAGAACGGGTAGGTTTGTAGTCAAAGGGGTTTTTGTTTGTTTGTTTCCATCCACTCTTTGTCACAGACCATGCGATAAAACATCTTGGCAACTGCTTTTTCAGAGCAGTTTACATTCTATTCCTTTTGTTCCTGCCAAAGAAACTGGCATGGTAACAGGCAATGTGAATGCAAGTCCAGGCAATGAAGAGATTTGTGGGCCCACTCATCTTCTGAAGAGGACTAACAAGTAGCCAACACTGGCTTGAAAGTAAAGTGGTGGTGTATTTGTGCTGATTAGTATCTTACAGATATTTTGAAAGGAATTAATATTGACATGGCCATTTAAATGACACAATCATTGCTGAGTGACTTAGTTGCTTATTTTGAACTGTTAAAAAAGAACTGTCATTCCTTCTCATGGGTTCATTTGGACCCACAGTGACATGGGATTATGTAGGAGTTTCAGGTGATTTCTACTGGCTATAGATGACTCTCTAAGCTCTGGTGGTGACAGAGAGAGTAGTAGGATTAGAGCACCCTGCACAACTCTGCAATCCCTATTAATAAATCACAGAATCACAGAATAATCAGAGTTGGAAGGGACCCACAAGGATTAATGAGTCCAAGTCCTGGCCCTGCACAGGACATCCCTGATAATCACACCATGTGCCTGAGAGCATTGTCCAAATGCCTCTTGAACTCTGTCAGGCCTGGTGCTGTGATAACTTTCCTTGGAAGCCTGTTCCAGTGCCCAAATACCCTCTCTGTGAAGAACCATTTCCTAATATTCAGCCTAAACCTTCCCTGATGCAACTTCAGGCCGATCCCTTGGGTCCTGTCATTGGCTGCCAGAGAGAAGAGATCAGTGCTGCCCCCAGGTGCAGAATCTGGCACTTGCTCTTGTTAAACCTCGTATGGTTAGTGATTGTCCAGTTCACTGATTTGTCTGGGTCTGTCTGCAAGGCCTCTCTGCTTTCAAGGGAGTCAACAGCTCCTCCCAATTTTGTATCATCTGCAAATTTACTTAATAGTTCTTCAAGTCCTGCATCCAAGTCAGTTAGGAAGATATTGAAGAGCACTGGGCCCAAGATGGAGCCCTGCGGAGCCCGCAAGTGACCAGTTGCCAGCCTGATGTAATTGCATTCACCATAACCCTTTGCACCCGAGACATGAGCCAGTTGCTCAGCATAAGGTGTTTGTCCACTTTTATGCTGGACATTTCCTCCAGAAGGATATTGTGAGAGATGGTATCAAAAGCTTTACTGAAATCTAAAAAGATTACATCAACTGTCTTCCTGTGATCAACCAGGATCAACTAGGAAATGACCAGATTGTGTTGGATTTGCTGCACAAGGCATCCGTGCTAGAAAGGAGAATACAGCCCACATACTTCTTCAGTTTCTGGTGATTTCATATGGGTGCTTCTCCAGTTCCTTTTCTTGCAAAGGCACAGAGCATTCATAGACAGTGTGCTCAGGGTTGTTCAACACAAACAGGACAGGGTTCTTGGAATAAGAGCACAACTGAAAGAAGGAACGTGCATTTTTCCTCTTTACCATGACTGTCTTAGAAATCTGCCTGTCAAAGGGCCACAGCAGAGCTTCCTGAGTGGGAGTGCAAATATATGGCACCTGGATACTTGAGCATGCTCAGACAGTGGCTGTTGATATAGAGGCAGACTCTGTATTTCTGTCCAGGCAGTCACATTTGCACTCTGTAACCAGTGATCAGTGTATAGTATAAGAACACCTCGGGTGTCTCAGGCCATCAGCCTTTGAACTAAATTGCTCACATGTGACAGAGGGAGCTCTGTTCTAAACTTCTGACAATGCTCTTAAATTTGGACTAGTATTATCTTGTATGTTTTGTGCCAAAATTCATCACAAAGAACTATAGGTTTAAATTTTCATGTAATGATATTTATACTGGAAATTCCTTAAAGGTTTCTGATAAACTATACACTATCCTCTTCATAATTTGATTTAAAGTCTAACTTGAAATTCTTTGGAGGAAACTTTTGTGTCTGTCTTCTTCTCTGTAGTTATTAAGCAGACAATTGTTCTTTGTGCTTTTAAGGAGTCACTGATTAAAAAATAATAATGATCACTCTTTAATTTATACACAGAGCAGTAGTGCAAGGGATATCAAACTTCAGGGGCCAGATTCAGTTACCAACTAAAGTTTACTTAGCATTGATGCATGAGCACTGCAAGAACACTTTGATGAGCTTCACAGCTGTCTTGGAAGATAGGATCTGAAGAAATCTGACCTAGCCAGCTTGATCTCTGAACCTGTTGAAGTGAGAAGAGGAACTGAAGAAAAAATTCCTTTGTCTGTCAAAAAGTGGTTTTCTTGTTTAGAGCGCTGTCTGTCCTTCAAGACCTAGTCCTTTCAGATGGTCTGTTTTGCTACTTCTCGAACTGCAAATGTTTGGATTCTTACTGAGAGCTTAGGAACTTCTAAGAAGGCCTTGTGGAAACCCTCTGAAATCCTACTGACTCATTGAGATTTTGGATCTGTCTTTTTGTGGATGAAGAGGACATATAGTATGAAGAAATGGAGAAGGTGATATACAGATGCAGTTAGTTCTCAGTAGGTAGAAGTAACTATCCATGGTCTGTATTTATCCTGCCTGTCTTTAAGAGTGTAAATGAATTGCCCAGGTCAAAAGCCTAATGTATAGTCTCCTTTTATACTCAATGGAGAGACACTGTTGTCTTCAGAGAATGACTCAGTCTGTCTAAGATCTGAACTGTACCTTGTATACTTCAGTCTCTTATTACTGTCAGGGAAATAATGATAAGATAGGTTCTTCAGGCAAGGCCTTCAGTTTATTACCTAATCTTGGGTGAGATACATCAGGATGCAAGAGCCCAAATCCTGTGTAGTGTGCAGCACTTTTAGCCATTCTGCCAGGCATTCAGTGTCTTCCTGATCCAGGATTTGCTTTGCAGCAAACTGCAGGGAAGTCAGTCCCCTGCATACTGCTAAAATTTGCTGGTACACTTAAACAGAATCGTCCTAATTATGTATCATGTCCTCATTGTCTATTTCTATCTCAGGATTGTTTGCATGTCAGCATCCCTGAAAATACAATGTGTAGTTTATTGTTTCTGAAAGGCATCGTTGGCTCATCTTGCTGTGGCAAAGGAGGAGAAAGAATTAGGCTTGTCTGTTACTGATTAGCCCTACATAAATAGGAGAGTTGCAGTAGTGAAGAAAGAGAAATAAAGTAGAGTTTTCTCCAGAAATATGTATCTTTTTTGAAAGCAATTGCTATAATGAGTATTCGTCACCAAGGACATGGAGAAAAATAAGATCTTTGAATAGACATAGACTGGGATGCCAGAAGACTTTCTTCCCTGTAACTTTATGAAATAACAATAACAATAGTACTTCTTGCTGATTAAGGTTTCTTTCCTTTCAGGATTATGGGTTTTGTAAAAGGCTGATGTTGAGCAATTTGCCAAAGGTCACTGAAAGCTTCATGACTAGAACTTTTCATGTCAGGATGTCTGATTCACAAATCCCTGCTCTAAACCCTCAGTCATTGCTACTCCAGTTTTATCCCTTATGAAAAGGTCTTACAGGATTTATTATGACTATCTAAAATTGAAATAAGGATCTGTTATGCTAAGAAATAAATATGCTATTTTAGGCATTGGTTTAAGAGTCCAAAATAGTCTTTCTTTTCTACTCCATTTGTTTCCCTTGATCTTTGCTTTCAACTATCTCCTCATATGGCCTCCCAGCTTTCTTGTGGTCCTGCCTGTCACTCAGAGTGATCAATCCTCTTTCATATTGCTTTTGACTGATGGCCAACAACAGGTATTTTCACTGACAGGAGAAAAAACCTTGCCAGAAAACAAAGAGGGCAATGATAGCTAGTTTCTAAAGTATAACTGTAACAATTTCACTGTGTTTTCCTCCCTGGAGCAGCTGCTCAGCCAGCTGGTTACTTTCCCCCTCTAGTAATGTATTGCACTCATGATTTGAGATTATGATGTCTTGCTGGATTGCAAGAGCCAATTTAGGTTGAGCTGATCTGGCACCATGACCTGTTTCTGCTAGCTGCTCCTCTCCGTGCTAGTCATTCCTGTTAGTTCTTGCTCCTCCTTCAGCAGCTCTACCTTACTCCATGCCACAAACTACTTTCACTAGCTCTGCTCTCTACTCTGTGCTCTGCAGCCACTTACTGCTCTGTTAAGCATCTCAAGTTGGCTGTGCATGGTTCCGGTAGCTGCCTTACTGAACCAACCTGACTGAGGAATTCTGGTATTTCTGTCCTTGAAAGAGAGGTTGTGCACTATTTTGGACTAAATACAGTATTTTAGCTCACAGAAGACTTTTAGGCAACTTCTTTTGTTTCATATTCCTCATAGGGAAATCTTACACAGATCTTCATGCTTGTTTTTAAAAGTCATAATCTGGATTGTAGTTCTGGAAGCTATTGCCTAGGCTGGGGTAACCCTTCAGGCACATTTAGGCAGAGCTGGTTGGCTCAAACTCCTGTATACTATTACAGCTATAAACTTCTTTTATGTTACGCTATGGTTTCCTTTTAACAAAAATGTCTTTCAAATGTGAAAATATGCAAAACAAACATATTTCAGGCCTGTCCATTGGTCTTTCACCTTTCTACTCCCTTTGTTTTGATAGTTCTTGACTTGTTTCTTTTCCTGCTTTTTGGATATTTTTAGATGGAACGTGTGTTGAGGGATGGAGAAAATTACTTTATTTTTGGCTTCAACAACATATAAAACATTCTGACCTTGAGACGGTTCCCTTCCCAAATAAGGAGGAAAAGTTCTGGGGGAGGAAAACCACAAAATGAAACTTTTTTCTATTATTATTTTCCCTCTCCCTCCAACAAAAAAAGTAACTTTAAATGAGTAAAATGTGTTTAGGTATTGTTTCTGCTTGGTTACCTCCTCACGTTTTCAAAATGCAAAAGGTGTCAGGAAACAGGAAGAGAAGGTTGTAGTCATGTGGGTGTTGGTCTCTTCTCACAGGCAGCTAGCAGTAGGACAAGAGGGCACAGACTCAAGCTCAAAAAAACCCACCAAACAACAATTCAGGATGAGGGGATGATGTGTCCTGGGAGCCACTAAACTAGGGAAAAAACAAGAAAGAAGGTAGCTTTTCACAGAAGCTTTAATTTGTGGTCAAAGAAACTTTTCATTAAAAAGCTGCTCTTAGAGGAAGTCCCCAACAACTCTTGCCCCTCATTCTGCCCATGACTCTTACTCCTGGAGTCACTTAGGTGTCTCCTCTCTTAAACAGCTCAAGGTTGTTCCTTGCTGAAAGGGCTTTTCTTAAGTCTGATCCTGCTTGCACGTATATTCTAGTATATTATTGCAATACCAGTCTGTCATGGGACTCTGGGCTCACCATCCATCTGTTTTCCTAACCACAAACAACTTGTCATTGCCATTATCCATGGCCTTCTCTGGTGAATCTGTAAGGTCATTGGCCTTTCACCCCTCAAAACCCTCACAGATCCTTTTCTGCTGTGACTTAGAAGAAATCAGCCATACAGCTATGGGTAGATTACACACTGGTGCAAACATCCCAGGCTTTTTATTTCAGCTCTGCTGTGTCTTGCATACTGAGTGCCTAAGCACAGCATGGGGTCTGTATGCTACATGTAAAGATTCTCACACACCATAGTAACTTAGCCCTTTCCCCGCTTACTTGCAGTACTGAGCTGTGACTTCTCTGCCCTGGACACCATGTGTTGAGTGCAGCTGTTTTGCCTAAGCAGTGATTGACAGACAGGCAATGCAAGCAGAAGAGATGCTGCAGTGGCCCTACAGCAGGAGAAAAGCTGTGGTTTGAATCCCTGGGCAGGACTCAGTGTCAGGGGAGCACTGCCAGGGGGTCAGACACAGCCTTGCACCGCATTCCTTTCACCCTGCGCACAGCCTGACACATATAAAGCAGGAGATAAAATGTTTGAGACATCTGGCTATTTATTTAAAAGGCAAGAGATCCTAGAAAAGTCCTTGATGAGGAATTGCCACTCACAATGTTCAGGGCACTTCTTTCATCCTTGTTCTCTGACTTCTCCTTCCCCAGATGGTTTGCACTCATATTTTGCCTCTAGTGTCTAATCAGGTCAGAGCCCTAGGGAGAAAGGTTATGTTTTCCTTGATGTTGGCATGATTCTCAGTCCAACACAGCTGTTTACAACTTCTGCAGTGCTGTGCCATCCTGATGACTTTCTCTGTTACTGCCACAAGACTGTGCACCAGGACCCATTTGTCCCAGTTGGGATTTATTCTCTTACTAAATCTGTCTCTGTTGTGTGCTGTGATTGTAAGGCTTGTTAAACCAGGATGATTAAATCATCTGCTCCCAATAGTAACCCAAAGCAGTGCAAGCACAGTAGGGAGTGCCTATACAGGGCCTGAAGCATCCTGCTTGCTTTAAAGACTACTCTGTTGTAAAGCTCATCCTTGCTTTATCAGTCCTTTCTAATTGGTATGTACCTTTAAATATCTTGTTTAAACTAGTAATGGTTTAGGTCGGCTGATACTATCAAAATGTAGAAGGTACTGTCTAAATTAGGAGTACAATCTCCAGTTACTATAGTGATGGCAGTTCTAGACAGTGGCCAAGAGCACTGAAATTAGGAGCCAGCCATGTAGGTTGCTTTTTCCATACTGGGTAGATGAGAGAGTATTTCCCAAGGTAGGTGCCTGCCTGACTTACCATTATACCGTTATACTTCTGCCTACGCTAACACAATTTTGCTCTGGTTACAGGTGGACCTGCAAAAAAATGTACTAAATGTCTTCAGGTTTATTTTTTGGGGTTTATTCTTTTCCTGAGTGGTTAGTGGCTACCACTGAATGTTTCATGATAGCAGTAAGATGTTGATATATCTGATGTAAGTCTGACATTTATCTATCAGTGAATTTCTTTCTTTGTTTTACAAACTGAAGCACTGAAAGGGACCATCAAGCAAATCAAGGTCAGAACTGTGAGGAGTAGTTGTGGGGTTTTTCTGAATCTTTATCCACTCTCTATTAGTTTTGTTTTGTTTCTTCACTTGAAGCCCATAGGCACATCCATAATTAAAATCAATTGCTCTATTTACATATTTGAAGATAATGTACTTTTCTAAAGAGCTCATGTGGCTCCTGTGTATCTGCTATATTTCAAGGGGTCCTTTTACATTTTGGACACTCCTACTGAGAAAAAAAATGAAGCAAACAAATGCCAGGAAAATACTTCACAAGCCACAAAAGGCCACGTTTTCAAATACACAAATCTCTCTATAGGTTCAGAAAGCCTTTCCTCACAAACATGAAAATCAGCACTGTGATGCTGTGTTCATAAACATGCAAATTAGCTGTGATGATAGTTGTCATTAGTAACAACAACTTGGAGATCAAGACTTTAGAAATATAAATCAGCTCAGAAACAGCAAAATCACTGTTCTAACTACTTCTATGGTCGGCAACAGCCAAAGTCTTCTATATGCCCTAGGTAAGGAAATATTTCTGAGTATTACTGTTGGTAAGAGAGTGACAGACTTGATTAGTTGTATTGCTAATTCATCACACTACCAGTAAGTGCCAAGTATGAGTCTAGAGAGCTGGAGAAAAGACTCTCAAACAGCAACACTAGCAGCATAAGTGCAACAGAAACAATCTACCTGCCAGCCTTGAGAAGCTTCATGCAGAGCACACCAGCATCTTTCTGTGCTGATGCAGAGCACATTTTCTGTGTCTTATACAGAAGGAACATGCAGAAATGTGGTTATTTATAGCTCCTCCGCCCACACTCAGCTTTGAAATTTGCTCTAAAAGAAGTTCAGCATTTAAAAAATACAACAAGGTTTTTAACCTGAAGATTTTTTTTTTTTTTTATTTCCTTAAAAACAATATTCTGAGAACATTAGTAACAATCCAGGCATTAAGGAAGAAACATTAGTTCTTCATTTGTCTGTCTATTGTTCTCTTCCTTGGAATGTTTTTAGAGAGGCAGTTGCCAAATTTTGTGAAGTAAAATATTTAATCAAGAAAATGAAAGATAAGTGGGATACATTTGATGAATGTGAACTTTACCAAAGGAAAGCAATGTTAAGTTGAAAAAAGTTCTTTCTCAGGGTAAGAGAGGCATATGCATATTCCCACTCCCTTTTGCAGAGCTTTCATCCTTCTTTATATGAAGGTGGACGAGACCAGAACACATGATATTTTCACTCTTCTCCAAATGTTTTTCAGTTTCAAACCATCATAATATGTTTATGGATGTAAAGAACTGTAAAAGTACTTCACAGGCCTCTGCAGAAAGTAGACACAAGGTTATTTTTCCCGTTTAAACCTCTTAAAAGATGAGTTACTGTCGTGGTTTAACCTCAGCCA
>NW_008652002.1:0-14633 GCF_000695815.1 Acanthisitta chloris
GGAAGGACATACTTTTGAGACAGAAAATACATGTACAACCAGACTCCAGCTCCCAAACCACAAAGACCTGGACAGGATGCCAGAATACATCTTCACTTCATGCACATGTACAACCAGACTCCATCTCCCAAACCACAAAGACCTGGACTGGATGCCAGAATACATCTTCACTTCATGTCAACATGGGCAACAGTGATAAAAATATCAATACTGGGACTAATGATTCTTTTTGAAGAACAGACCTGGCATTGGAAACTCTTTCATTTGCTGGAAATCTGTTCAGGCAGTACATAAATCATTCAGACTCCTTTAACCCTCTTCCATCTCCACTGACTGCTAGAGAGCAGGAAGTTTCCCAGTGCCACAAGGGCAGAAGATGCTAAATAATTGCTACCTTGCTTTCATGCTGCAAGTCCAGCTATACACAACCATTTACAGACCAGCTCTGCCTGTTTTCATAAGGGGTGGGTATGACCCGAACTATGTTCTGACTTCAATTTCCACAAGCTGCTTGTTAGTCTCTTACCAGTTGATCAAAATTGTAGCCAGTGCTTTGAATAAAGATGTCTTCTTCACCCTACTATTTGCCTGGTTAAAATGCAGTTCCCTGCAAACCCCTACCTCTGCCACCGTCACCACATACACACTTTTCATAAGCAATGTAGGAATCTGTGGCTGTCCACAGGAGAAAGTCAGGTCACTTTCTCTCCCCTCAATGTTGCCTCCATTATCTGCCTCGCCATATCCACTACTCCTTACAAACAACACACACATGCACACAAAAAGAGACACAAAACATTATACAGATCGTGGGGTTTGAGCACTTGGTGATATGATAAAAAAAAGACAACCAAAAGGAGGATAAGGCAGAGAATTTAGAAAAAAATCAACAAATATTTCTGGTGTGTACAATGACATGGCTAAAATGTCCTCAATTTTGTAAAGGTAAAACTCAGTGAAATTATTTTTTTAAAGAGGGTATTTTATTTTTTATTTCTTTACAACTAACACATATTTTAAAAGCTTTTTTTTTAACGTAAGCATAACTTTCAAAGGTGGGGGTTTTCTGTTTTTCCAGTAAGGCTTTTATCAACATCATTTCTCATTTAGACCGAGACATACAACAGTAATTTCCAAAGCATAAACAGGCAGCCAGCCACAAATGCAAATTACCGGAAACCATTACCCTTTTTCCCTTAAAAGCCTGAAATGAACAACACAATATGACAGCACAACATGACACAATGATGTCTGAACACATTGCTGGCAACATGAACTGGAATTTTAGAGACAGAAAGTGTACTAGCCATAATACCACATGAAAAGACCAACATTTTGCTGTTTCTTTAGGAGGCAGGTATAGTATTCTAGACAAGTATGAAAAAAAAAGTCAGTGTTACTTTAGAGAACATAATGAATATGTACTCTAACAAGACTCTACTTGCCTCTGTCCTAGAGCTATATGGGATTTGCTCCCATGGATTACATTAGATGTAATCACCACCCTGACCTCATCAGAAACTGTGTTCATCCCTCAACTCATGCCATTCTAATATTGTTAATTAGGTACCTGGCCTCATGCAGCCTTCTTAATGATAAATGTAATGCAGTGCAGCAAAAAAACAGCATAAAGACCACATCTATCAACTCTGTGAGCAAACAGGATAAAAGTGAAACAGGGATTCACTGGCTTCAGGGAAGACACTCTTAACAGAGCAATACAAAACCTGTGTCATGGAAACAAATGAAAAAGCACTCCAAAACCACCACAACCTTCATTTTGTCACACCAAAACCAAAAAAGAAACAAGGGGAAAACACCCTTTTATTTACCACTGACACTAAACAACGCAACAGGACTACAACAGGTGGGGTTGAGCAGAACTGGTTTGGGATCAGTTTTCCTCCCTACAACTTCAATTGTTCTCATGGGCCATCAGGTCTTAGACTAACATTGGAATATCTGAGGATAAACAAGATTGTCTTTAAAGATATCTTGCTCTCTTGTCAGCAGAGTCACACTGTGCTCTCTTCCATCTAAATTTGAATCTGTTTTAAAATATCTGTGATATAGATATTTCTGTGGCCAGAAGATATTGTTCTTTTTTTATTATTCAATACCGAGGTTCAGTCAATCTTCTGTGTTTAAAGGTACTTCTGCTGAGAAGTTGACCAGATATGTAGCCCTTCAACGATTTATCACATGTACATAAATTTAAATTCTCTCATTACACCTACTGATTTCAACAGGAATGTTCCTGAACATTACCTTAAACATGGGTGCTCATTGTTACATGATGTCCCTGAACAACAGTCTATACTAGTGATGTTGTGCATTGCAATAATCAAATTTTCAAATGTAAATTTGTAAAAAGCAATATCCTCTCCATTATGTCACAGCAAACAAAGTAAGTGTGACTCATTTTAGCCCCATTTTTAAAGCACTCTTTTAAGTAGCTCCCTCAGGCAATGAAAGAATTTGCAAAGAGTTTTGGTGAAACATGAAAAAGTTCTCAATTTTAATGCTTTTAAACCTTGCTAATTTATTTTTTTCCAACTTCACAGCATTTTTAACACACAGAAGGAAGTAGATCAAATTTAAATACTTACTGTTTTCTCCCTACCTTGATATATGCTAAATATAATACACCGGAAAGGACATGATAATGGCTTCAAGTAAGGAACAGGTGCACAGTGCCAGTTGTGTGCAGCTGCCTCAAAATACACAGAGTGTTGTGTGAACTAAAGAGTGCCATTTGCTACTATCTTACCATAAATGTTATATTTAAAATTCAGTCCTACACTGACACAAGGAACTGCACGGTTTTAAATTTCTAACACGAAATTATAACTTTTCAAGGTAATTGTAGTACAGTCATATTACTCTTAGGTTCACAGATAAGGCATTTTTTTATATTAAAAAAAGAATTATTTTGCCTATTATGGCAAACTGATGAATGAAATCATCATGCTAATTTCTAAACTGGAGAAGTTTAAATAAAGGTTATTAATTCTTTACATCAAGTCTGAGTCATCTCTAAATGCCTATTCATATTTTAATGGCACATGTTTCATAGGTGGAGGCAAATTTGGAACTTAGGTATCATAATTATACTCAGCTTTGGGTCAGTCTTAGTTTCTTGCTCACGCATCTCTGCAAAACTGAAATAAGATTCTAAGGATTGCTGAATTGTAGCAGGGAGACTTTAGTATTTAATTTTCTTCCTTTTGAGTGGTTTAAACAAGAAAAGCAAATGTTCAAAATATTTTCCTGTGAGATGGTTGGATCCTTTTTCTACAATACCCAATAAAAAATACAAGAAATAATGCCATTCCTGTGAAAAGCATAAATCCCTTATTGTAAGAGCCAGAAAAACAACAGGTTAATACAAATTTAGGCACAAAAGTAGACTGTCATATATGCAACTATGAAATTGCAATGGCTTCAGAGTTGCTTCTGTAGCTTTAAAGTTGCCAGGTGCATTGCTCTTTCTCATGAAGGCTATTTTTTTCCTATCCTGCTGATTTTTATTAACATAAATACAAATATCAATCATACAGGAATAAGCCAATTTTTTGGTCATTTTGGAGCACTAATTGTTGCTAAAGTATCTCTAATCCTTTTATAAAATTCAAATAAAAATAAGTTTTAACTCACACATCAGAGGGATTGTTTTTAGACTCTGAAGACAATATAAAGGAGTTAAAATGATGTAGAAACTCTGATGTCAAAGAAACCTTTCTATAGGCAATTCTAGGAAGCCACAACTTGGTTATAACTAACAGCAATGTGAGAACCAAACAAAGTGAGGCACATTTTTGAGTATGTGTAGGGTCATGATATTAGACAGTATTATGAAACAAGTTTATAGGCCTATCAAGTCACGTAAAGGACAGTGTCTAAATTCTAAGCTTCCTTTACCTTGAATACAATTTTCATAATATAGGGATGAAATATTGCCAATTATATAAAGGGAATTATCTTGAGTCTCCTATCTTCTGTGTGAGATATACTGGCCCTTTCAAAATGTCTTTTTTGCTCCTTTGTTTGTTGCTTTCTGTTAGAAACAGATGGAAGAAATCCAACATATACAATGGTACAGAAACCCCAGAAATTTCTTCTTGCTCCTTTTGAGCAAGAAGCTTTATTTGGTTATGAAAACTGGCTTTTCTTTCTTCTGTTTTTGCCTCATTTTTTCCCCATGCTTATCCATCTAGATATCCTTGTTTTATTCTTTTGTAAAACATAATGCATTTGCAATGAGTAAGATTTTCCACCCAAGTTAAAACATATGTATGCTTTTCCCCCTCTCCTTTTCCTGCTTAAAATGTGGACAACTGAAAGCAGTTGAGCTAAGACAAATCTTTTACTTAATCAAAAACTCACAGCCTCTGGTATTCTTTCATTATCAAGATTCATTGGCTCTAATCAGCTCTAATCATCTTTAGTTCTCAAACCCAGAGGCTATAGGATAACAAGAGTTAAGTGAGTTGCTTAAGGAAGAATCCTTCTAGGAGTAAATCTAGTTGTCAATATTGAAAAGATAATCTGATAATCTATGATCCCACAGAGATACATATTTTCATCTAACTTGGCTAATTATACCTACAACTCTGAGGATCTGCAAATAACTTTTAATGCTATTGATGGTAGAAATCTGACTGAAAGTAAAACTGTGACATTAGTTTGTTGGAGACATAGATCATCTGTCTTCTAAATACTGATTGTCAAAAAGCAAGTCCTTCAAAGAAGTGACTTCTAGCTCTAGTAAAAGAAGGTTGAAATGGATCTCTCTTTAGGTCCCTTAGAAAAGAGTCCAATAAAACTGTAAAGATAAAGCTTAATTTACGAATTTATTCAAAGATCAGGAAGCTGACAAAAGAAATCCATCAAAGGGATATTAAAAAGAGTTAAAAGCTGATAGTATTTTGATAGTGGCTTTTCAAGTTCCCCTTAAACATACGTTCCAAGCAGAGGAATAGTTTCCATTCACTATCTTTTGTTAAGAGGAATTTTGTACTTAAATTCCAAGCAGAGGAATAGTTTCCACTCACTAGCTTTTGTTAAGAGGAATTTTGTACTTAAGTTTGCCATCTTTCTTTCAAACCTGTTAAATAAACAGCTTCTTACATTAATTTATCCCATTTCAACTTTAGAATAGAATATTTCAGTTGGAAGAGACCTACAAGGATCCTCTAGTCCAACTGCCTGATCAATTCAGAGCTGGACAAGAGTTAAAGCATATTGTTAAGGGCATTGTCCAAATGCCTCTTAAACACAGACTATCTTGGGGCATCAACCATCTCTCTGGGGAGCCTGTTTCAGTGTTTGACCACCCTGTCAGTAAAGAAATGCTTCCAAATGTCAAATATAAACCCCCCCGGCACACCTTTGAACTGTTCCAATGTGTCCTATCACTGGATACCAGGGAGGAGAGTCAGCACCTCCTTCTCCATGTCCCCTCCTCAGGAAGCTACAGAGAGCAATGAGATCTTCCCTCAGACTCTTTTTCTCCAAATTAGACAAACCCGAAGTCCTCAGCTGTCCTCACTGGACATTCCATCCAGCCCTTGAGCAAGGGCTACTGACTGCTGGCTCCACGAGGCCCACCAGGAGATCAGCTAGGAGTTCTGTTCCTTCCTCCTCAGTTTCCCTCACTTGCAGCTGTCAGACACTACAATCATCACTAAACTGAATAGTTGACTGCAAAGCTTTAACACCACTGTTACTTTACCTATGTTTAGTCCCCTGGATGCAGACTTGCCGAAAGCTAGCCTGGTGAATCAAAGAGACACTTTCAGAAAAACTGTCTGCTTTTTCATGTTGCTTTAAATTTTAATAAACCACCTAAGACTACTTGCCAGAACAGATCCATGCAGAGTTAAATGTGGGGTTTGCAGTATGTGTGGGCAGTAGTTAAAGGAATGGGGAAATGAAAACAAAAATCACAACTGACCCTTTCCTAATGTTTTTTTTTCAGAAGCAACAGAAAACTAGCTTCTATAAATGGCAGAGATTAGATTATGCCAAGTGTGAACACTACAGTTGCTCAGCAATAGATTAAATTGAGATGTCAATCCAATTTCAAATCAGAACCTCAAGCTATGCTTGAAAAAGAAGAAGTGATCAATATTTCCCATAAAACATAATTGCAACATTATTTGTTATGTAAAACTCTAAACTTTAGGAATACACACATAGCATATATATATGTTACCTTAGTACTAAATGAGTGCTTTTGGTAAATACACAACATACTGTAATTTCTTTCAGTCAGCAACCAGAATCAGTAAGAAGAAATAATATCCCTAGGGTACATACTGAATTTGAACAGTGAACTCATCAGGTGCATCTTTTATTCAGTGCCAATGAATGGTAGTGCACATGGGCCCTGTTTACAGAAATATTATCTATGCCCCAAGTTGGGTAAGTTATGTATGAAATCCAGAAATTTTAAATGTTTTCTGACTACATTTGCTCAGTGAAAGCCAGTGACTGTTAATTCATCTTGCACAGCTGCTGCATGTATTATCCAATTCTGAAATCACTTAAAAACATACTAAAGGAAGACTCCCAGGACTACAATATCTTTTAATGTTCTACATATTTTTTTTTACAGTCTCAAAGCTAAACCTATGATTAGGCAGCCATCTCAGTAGCTATACATTACATAGTTAAGAGTTAAACAAGTGGTTACATGCTATGATGAACTAGTGTTCAGGAACATTTAGTTCAAAATCAATAAAAATGATTTGTCAGATTAGTTGGCAGATGAGACACATCATGGAAAGAATGAGTTAAGTGCCTACTGCAGGTTGAAAGAAAGGCCTGGTATATTTTATTGACTAAATTGCCTATAAATAAATGCAACTTTCTTCTTTGAGGCCTCAGCTCTTTACTGACAAACATATTTAGGTAGGCAGCATTGTTAAGGAGATTTAAGATTAAATATGGGAAGTCATGTATAACCAAGGCAGGCTGATAAGTCCAAATAGGCTGGTCCTGCACCATGGAGACAACCAGCTTTGGGCCAAAAGTCCAGTTCAAAAGGTATTCATTTTATAACTGCAGACACAATTCTGTATTCTTAACACTACACTCATTTCATGCACAAGCTGACTCAAACAGACCCCTTTGGAAAGCATTTCTGAGAGTGTCATACTCATTTGGAAACTTTTTTAAGTCTGCATTTTGGAAGGAATTCAATATATTTTTCAGATTCCCAACAGAAAACAGGAGTGAGTAATGGTAAAAAACTAATATGACTATGAGTATGATGAGCCTTAAGCCATCATTAATATGTTCTCTGGACACTAAGTAAATTAATCGTCTAATGCCTAGTGGCTGAAGCAGAAATGTATTGGTCTAAAAGTGATGCAATTTTTAAGTGTAATGAAAATGTGAAAAAATGCCTTAACTTTCAATTAAGAAGTCTCTTACTGTGAGTCATTATGACTGCATTTCAGGTCTTTTTGATTGCCTTTGAACTCTCAGTATTGCTAGTTTTCCCTTTAACATCAAGTCATGCTGAAAGTCTATTTGCTATCTTTATTTCTCAGAGTAGGTGTGAGTGACTGCACTTTGACTTGTGTGCATAACTTATTTATTATAACCCTGATTAAATATTTAATGCTATGGATAGGTTATGGAAATTGTTATGAATTGCTGACAGCAGTGGGTGTTAACAGTCACTTGTCATTTAGGACAGATGTAAAGAACCATTAAAAGCTCTTCTATGCAATTAGGTAGCTGAAGCAAGAACTATTGGACAACTCTGACACAAGGTACTGCCCTTCTTCCCATCTTCTGACACCATAGTTTTGGGAGATAGCCAGGCCCAAGGATGTGAATGGTTCAACTATTGCGTGAGGAGAAATAGTAGATTATTTTAGAGGACCAAGCAGAAATATGAAACATAGTTAACATGCCCAAGACTGTCTCAATAGGCATAGTATCATGTCTCCAAAAAAGCATTCAAGGTTAAGCTCTCACTTCTTGGTTAAGTGGTGGTCACAGGAGGCTACAAATAAGGACTGTTCTCTTTTCTGAATATTCTCTAAGTCAGGAATTTAAGATCTGGGAAGTGTTTTACACGTAAGTATAAGAATTTCTTCAGTGATACCTGATCCTAATTTTCTTGCTGTTAACACCAATAGACAAAGACCCAACTTTGGAAAACACTTCAGTAGCTGAGTTACACTATTTCTCTAATTCAATAGCCACTGTCCTCTTTGAGGGAGAATCACCTTATTTTCCACTGACAAAACTATCGAACAATTGATTCTGTAAAATGCTACATACAGTTAAAGAATTAGGAATAGTGTTGTTACTTACCATGTTTCTGAAAGGAATAATATCTCACAGATACAGACTGAACCAGATGGAATGACAAAGGAAATTGGGAGTCATTAAATTGCAGAGAGGGAAAAAAATGCTGTGGAAGAAAATTAAAGAGCTAAAAGGCACATATGCCACATAGAGCAGAAAAAGACGAAGAAAAATACTTTTTTTATCTGCCAGTGAACTACTAAAAGCAGAAAGATTGAAAAATGTTTTGAGATATCTTTTTTTTATTTTGTTTGGGGGAATTTTTTACTTTGTTTCTTGAAAGACAGTTTTGCTAAAAGATTTACGAGTCAGTATCAGTTCAGATAAAAGTGTCTTAAAAATTCTTCCTCTGAGCCATCTTCTTGTTTCATTATTTTATTCTCACAGAAAGTATTGCTTATTTTCTCCTTTGAAGAGGAAAAAGACTATCAACTACCAGATTTAAAAAATAAAAAGGAAAGTCTTTGAACTAAAATTAGCTATGGTATTTCAAGCTATTATTACTAAGTTGCAATCTTCTGTACCATCAAAGGAATGAGTCAGTATAAACTCAGTATCACTTATTAGTTCTTAACATTAGCTGTAAATGTAAAGCTAGCACAAATCAGTATAGGTTACCCACTGCTGTAAAACTATGTTGTACATGCTTGTCCTGCTCTCACTGCCAATATATACAAACCAGAAGTTACTTCCCAAAGCTGGGTGGGTACAGTTTATGGATGGTAACCTTTAGTCCAAGACTTCTGCTCTAGGACACTCAGACACTTAACACTAGCACAAATCAAGGCTACTGGCACCACTCACACAGGGAACAGAGCATTCACACAAACCTGCCAACGTGTCAGATCCTGGATGGCAAATTGGCCCCTGCCCACAGCAGCTCACCTCCTCCACTCTTCCTGGGGAGGGCTACAGCTAATTATAACTTAATTCACCTATTAGTCCTTTGTTTTTCCAACTCCTACTAGATTATCTAGTAGCTTAATGCTGAATAGATGTGCTCAAGGCCTTGGCTATCTGAGGGTGCATTTGTGTAGGCTTCACCCTACATAATCTCCCTATCCAAAGAACAGCAATGGAGCTTGTGAAGGACCAGAAGCATAGGTTTGATGAGGAGTGGCTGAGGGAGCTGGGGGTGTTTAGCCAGGGGAAAAGGAAGGTAAAGACTCAGGGGGATCTTACTGCTCTCTACCGCTACCTGCAAGGAAGCTACAGCCAGGTGGGGATTGGCCTCTTCTTCCAAGTAACAGGTGGTAAGATGAGATGAGAAGTGGCTCCAAGCTAACCCCAGGGGAGGGTTAGATTGGATATTAGGAAAAATATCAACGCTGAAAGGATTGTCAAGCATTGAAACAGACTACCAAGGTTCAGACAGCAGTGCTGAACGAATACCCAGAAATGCTGAGCAATGAATTCAAGGCTGGAATATATTACCTGGTAAGAAAGATCTGGAATTTGCCTGTGCTTACCCACAACTCTAAAACTGCCAAGAAAAGTTTACCTTGGGCACTGGGAGACACATTTTCCTTGTTAATTTTACCACATCCTGACAATGCCCAAGGCCTACTGCCAAACCAACTATCCATCCATGCCATAAACCTCTGCATTGCAAGCATATTTCCCAACTTCAGGCACACTTAGAAACTGCAAATTCACTTTGATAATATGTCCCGAAAGAGTGACAGAAGGAGGGCTGCATCTGCATGAGCCTTTGTGTACACCATGTGCCCTGCAAAATGGGACCCAATCCACTGCTATCCTGTATGGTCTTACCCTCAAGTTGTCTAACTGAATGACAGATGCAAGCTCGTGAAACTGGAAAATTAACCTGAAGTGAACAATCACCAAAGTGATCCAGTATCCTTCAGAGCCCCATGAAAGCCCATATGGTGTGGATAACTGAACTAATTCTTTGAATGTTGATCAAACACGTTACAGACTACAATTTCTTTAACTTTTTGTGTTGCTTCTTTCAACTTAGCAATGAATTTTTTCCCAAGTCAGTTTTCAGAAGTTTTCAATAATTTAAGGTTCTAATTACCTCTCAGTTACACATTTTTACATAGAATATTACTGCTCATCCACAGGGCACTCTATGGCCCTGTATGACAATGATAAAGAGATTGCATGATCTCAATTCCACACAGTCTTCATTGGTGTGAAATTATTACCTGATGGTCAGAAAATTAATACTGGAAGTGCTTGCACATGTTATCAGTCTCACCTTCAACACAGTCTTTTCTCATATTTTTTCTGCTCCAGTACTTTGCACAGTATGAAAAGCATCAAAGAGCAGCAAAAACATTCTTGAGATCAACTCATACAAATTAGAACAACATTCAGAGAAAAAGAAACATCAAATAATAATAATTTAGTGGGAAGCTACAGTCTGATCTGTAAGAAGAGAAAGATGCTAAATACACTGAATAAACCATTCTGTGAAAATTATTCACTCAAGTCTAGCACAAATAGTAAATTTTACAAGTCCACAAAACTGAGTTGTCTTAGGCTTCTTTCACAGTGACTCCTTGCATATGTAAAACTTGCTTGTCTGTCAAATTCTTTATGCAAAAATGACACTGTAAAGGGCTTGTCATGTACAGCATCTTGCAGATAATGCTCTCTACACCATTGCAATCTTCTTTCACAGCAATTTAAATGAGGCAGGCACCAAGCACATAGCACCACTGTGCTTGTGACAGTGCTTTGCTATGTTAGGAAGTATAAAATGTCTGCAGGTATACTCTTTAATTATAAGCTGATGTGCCATAAGTAGTCACTCCAACTGGCATTAGCTATTATTCTAATAGTCAGGCTGTGTTATAATAGCAAGTGCTCATGCACCATCCAAAAATTAAAAGTCATTATTTTGGTAAAGCCAGGTAAGTAATTATGTGTAACCAGAATGAGAAATGAGAGGTAGAGAATAGGCACCACTGATATATTTTCTTCTAATATTTTAACTAACAGCTGTATTTAATCAAATGGAACACACACCACTGATACATTTTCTTCTAATATTTTAACAAACAGCTGTATTTAATCAAATGGAACACATTCAGATCATCTCAAAAAAAGCAGACAATAGCTTTCCTTAGATTGCTTGCCTCTGCCTAAAAGCAGTGTGAAAGTTATAAAAGTAATTTGTATCAACTCATTACTATGTCACCTCATTTCAAGCACATGTTAGATAAGTAGCAATAAGCTCTGGGTTAGAGGATTCCACATTACACCCACTAGTACAAACTCTAACAGCATTGAGCTGTTGCAGATTCCCCTAGACAATTATTGAGATTTAGGAGGGGCAGCTTTCTACTGGTTTAGGACAGATTCTGTAGCAATTTTATCATTTATTCTAGAACTGAGGTAGAAAGCTAATTTCATGAAGAGCACTTGCGAATTATTTCCTTCCTATAGGTAACATAATGCTCCCAGTAGCAGCTCTTCTTGCTCTTTTCAGGGTAAAGATGTTGCTGGATCTTCTGTTGGCACTTAAAATGCAGTTTAACGTGATGTCATCAGTCAAAACGTCTCTGTGATTTCCAAAGGTACTAAACTATCTGAAAAACTGAATTGAGAAGTATACAGTTTTGATGTATTAGAACTTTTCTGGGCTTTTTAAGAGAATTTCCTCCCACCCTCAGGTTTGTGGAACAAAGACAACTTTCTTATTATGTCAGAAAATCTGTTTCTGACAGATTTTCTGAATCTGTCTGAATTTCATAGGAGGTATGTGTATGCACAAATTTCTGCTCTGAATTTCATAGGAGGTATGTGTATGAAGCTATTTTATTGCGTTCCTCTATAGTGACATACATGGAATAATTGTTACAGGTGTTCCTGACATCTAGTTTTCACTTATTTTTAATCAGTATCTCTGACAAAATGGTGTATTTATTGACTTGCTTACATCCTCCTGCAATAAGTCATCTGGTATAAAATCCTTAATATACTATATATTCAATATTGGGGCTTTTTTTTCCTGTAGATCAAATCTAAAAGACATAAATCATCATTTTTTTCCTTTCTTCTTACAATGAGTTGGGCTTGATAACAGTATCTCTTGAATGTGCAGGGACACATCAAACTGAATAGTCACTTTCTTTTCATCACAGCCCACCTTAAAATATTGATTAAAGCACCTGTAAAGTGTTTTATTTCAGAGCTTTTTATAAGCATTAAATAATAACTAGATATTTATCAATTACTTTGTTTTCATATTTAGTCACATCTATAGTAGGGAAAAAGAAAACCCACAAAAGTGCTAGGAGAGGTTTTTTTCCTTCTTTAAATTGAAGACCTTATGCAATACAAATCTAAATTAATATGTTTTCCAATTGAAGGAGAATAATTCCTTTAAGTTTCCTAGAATTTCCAAAACTTCAACAGCCTGTATATTTATTTACTAGAGTACACACTTTAGCTTACAATTAATTCTATACCTTTTTCTTATACTCTATTACACAAAGCACTAACAACAGTAACTCCATGCTTTAAGCAGATAATAAAGTGATAGAATTGGTACTAATCATTAGGGTTTTGTGTTTATATTATTAATTAAAATGTAATTTATGTCAAAATTTATAGTATTCTTGATGCCAAATGTAAGATTTAAACTCAAAAATAGAGCAATACAGAATTCCAATGCCCAAGTAGAAACAGTGGGAAGTCCCCCATGAGACAATATATCTACTCTGGGGAGAAGACAAAGTCACTTTGATATTCATTAAAGCCTTCCCAGATCAGCAAGCTAAGTGTATGAAGCATGAAAAGGAATTATAGGTTTCACTATCCCTTCCCTGGTGAGCACATGGTGTTCTTTTCCTCACATGTTTAGATGTGTCAATAGGAGCAAAGAACTCAACAGCAGCACACCAGACTAATAATAATGAAAAAATTCTCATTTTTATACTTTGGTACTTATACAAAAATATAATATTCTTTAGACCATTGCTAAACACCCAGATTTTGTACTTAATTCTGAGCAGAAAGCTGGAGGGCTTATTGACTCACTTTTTTCAAAGTGTTTGGTCCTGCTGTAGGAAGCTTTTGGGTGCAGGAGGGGAGGTGGTGGGGAGAGTTGCTTGGGTGGGCTTTGTTTTCTCATTTGTTTGTTTTCAGAATATTTGCTCATGACATATCCCACTGTTTGAATTTGCTGTGTTTATCAGGAACATGCAGCCTAGTCAAATGAGCTTTCAGTTTGAAGAACACTGATGTGCAAATTCAGAGGAGCACAGACATTCATCAATGCTGCTCTTTTGTTCATTGAGAATGTCAACAGTGATGGTTTAGAGTTTACTGATAAACTCACTCAAGACGTGGAGATACAGGACAACATTGTGCACTTATAGAACAGCAGATATTGGGAAAAAGTATTTGTGTAGAAGTAGCTCAGAGTCTTAAAACATTGGCAAAAATATGACAAATGCAGGTCATTTCTGAATCCTATGCTATTTAGTCTTAAAACTTAATTTAACTGCATTAACAATAGAAAGAAATACACAGAAGAATGGAAATTTGGAGGAAAGCACAGCCCAACTACAGCACTTTTCTGGTTGTGTGTTCCAGGAACAGGAACACCTACATGTGAGATGCTGACGGCTGCCCAAGGGTTACCCTGCTTTCTGCTCTGTTCAGATATCTGCTCAGCTAAGGTTGTGGTGACAAGATTAGATGACGACAAACCTTTTTCTACCATAAAATAAAGCCAATTAACTGAAGGCATAAAGGAAGAAATGACATATTTACTATCATTTTTCACTCTTTTGTTGTTGTCATTTCTCATGTTTTCTTTCTCAAAAAGTGATTATTCTTGGAATATCTATACTCAAGTAAAAATGTCTTAACTTTGGCACATTCTAAATCACTTGCAATCTAAAAGAAGCAATATTTAAACTATGACAGAACACACAGGAGTTATACAGCTTTAGCAGCTGAGAAAGGAATTGGTTCCTATGAATAAACCTTTCTTCATCCACAAGACACTATAGCATTTCTCTTAGCCATATTAATTATAGTGTAAATTTTGCAATATAAAAAGAGAGTGAGCATTGTACTTCAGAAGAAGTTCTACAAGGCAGGGAATTAAGGGCTTATTTAAACACACATTGGCATGTACATACATAGAGCTACAACTCTAAATGAATGAATGAAACTGACAGGATTACAACATCAAGAGAAGAGAAATCTGCATCTTGTTTTCACCGTTGCCACCAAACACATGTTTATTACCTTGGGGTCTGCAGTCTTTCCTATTTCTAGCCCCCTCCAGGCAAAGGTATAATGGTTGAGTGGATGGAGAG
>NW_008652002.1:14660-14929 GCF_000695815.1 Acanthisitta chloris
CATAACTGGCTAGGTATATAAAGTGGTGAAGGGATATCGAGGAACCCTGAGCCATGCACCTGTAGCAGTTTCAATAAGGAAACATGTATCTACTCCATGAACTCAATAGATACAAGCAAAGTGCTCTTTTGCATCACTTACTAGTAACCAAATATGCATCCTTTATTACTTTAAAAGAGTAAATCCTAATCCAAAACTCACTTCACCTTTGATTTCAGTAATAGAGAGGGTACAGATATACTGAGGGTTGGACTCGATCTTTGAGGTCT
>NW_008652002.1:14988-26975 GCF_000695815.1 Acanthisitta chloris
GAGTGAATTAACATGATTGCTCATTTCTGTGTAAATCACGTTTGCAACTTTCTAAGCATGACCCTTAGTAGCATAATCAAAAATATGGTTTGTAAGCAATTCATGCATCTTAAAGAATAAATGCTTCAAATTTTGCCTCATCAGCAATCTCTGTGTTCATAACAGTCTTAAGCTAAAAACATTAAGCAAAGGTAATGGTTGATACAGATTTTTAGAGTGCACCACTAAATGCATCAATGTTTTGATTTAGAAAGATTAGCCTGTATAAATTATGTGTCAATAATAGTGTTGTTATGTTGCACAAGACACCTTCCCCACCATTTATTGTCCTTTGATATGAAGAATAGAAGTGCTATGCTTGAGGACAGCAGTGCAGAGAAAGGTCCTATCAATACATTTAAATAGCCCAGAGTAAGTCAAAGGAAGAGCAACCTACCACTCAAACACTCTGGCAAGGCATAGATTGGTCTTAACAGCAAATGAACCTTGCAAAGAACCTCGATTATTTATTTATAGACTTGCCAACATATGTCAATCAAAGTAAAGGACAAATGAAGAATACTAACTCCAGGAGTTTTGGCAGGCAGCACCTCTAACTCCATAACCTTTTGATATGAAGAAATGCAGTGTAACTACTAAATCCAAGACCTGCTTCCTGCCTATTAACATTTGCTGCCAAATGTGCTTCCTATCCAAGTGACATTTTCACCTAATGAAAAAGATGCTCGAGTTCTAATTCAGACACTCAGTACAAAGAAATGCATCTGAGTAAAATCTGAGTATTGAACAAGAACTTATTTTTTCATGCAAGATTCAAAAATTCATAGTTCACAAATCTCAGCACATGAGATAACTAAATGAATTATGCACTGAAGCAGGGAAAGCTGAGAAAATGTCTTATAGCAAAAATGATCTTTATTTCTCCCTGTGGATTTAATCTTGATGTTTTCTGAGTAACTTTTAAGCAGCTCTGGACACCTCCAGGAGCCATTGACTTATTTGACTCCTGAGACTACAGTATAATGGAGTATTAAGACAGAAGTCAGTAGTCTTTAGAAAAAAAAATAAATAATAAAAGTCGGTGAAAGTTAAAGTGAAATAGAAAAAGATAAAATCAATCATCTTCCAAAACTGGGTAAGCAATGGTCAATGAAATTATTTCAGATCTGTTATCCAGTTAGCTGATTTCCCATCCTGAAAGAAGCACTGCTCATACTTATCAGCAGAAAACGGCTCTGTTTTGTGTGTCTTCTGAAATCATATTATGGACAATAGTTCTGGGAAGATGGAACAAAGTGCACATGCTAAGTCAGAGGTATCAGGGATCACAGTGTTCTCTGTTCTAATTACCTACAGATTATATATTCCTTTGCTATATACGTTCTGCTTCAGACAACAATAATAGCAAAATATATTTCTACTCAGAAACATGATATAAAATACTATATATCAAAAAAGAGGAGGGACAGAACACTGAGAAGTACTTTGAGAAAATTTAGAAACTGAGAAACATTAGGATTCATGTGACATATTTATCAGGAAATTGCCAAATAGTTTCATGTATTTTCTTAGCCATTATTCATATTTGATGTCCAGGATCACCATTTATCTCTATTTTAAGAAGCTTTCAAAGTACAACGGCAAAAATATTTATTTGCATTTCATGAGGTGCAAACAATAAAACAGAGTTAGAACAAAGGTCCATATGACCTTGTGTCCTACCTCTGACTGGCTAGAGTTGATTTCTAAAGAAGGTGTAAAAAACAAAGAAAAATACCAGTAATTTTTATTTCAGGAAATCTGCCCACCTTTCAAAAAATGTGCTTCCTTTTTTTCTGCCGCATATAGTGACAATGCTTTCTTTTATGAATTTTTCAGGGTTATTTTGAACCCATGTAAAGTTTTGGCATTCAAAACATATTGTGTAATTTAATGCCATTCTGATGTGAAGAAGTACTTCATTTGTTTTAAACTAATTGGTTGCTTCATAAGCAGGTGGTTTGCTTTAAATCTGTTATTTCATTTGATGTGCTTTGTACTTGGATAGTGAGCATCTTATTAAAACTCTTTCTTTAATACTCATGTTTTAGAAACACATAGTATTCCCTACCATGACTGAGTGTCTTTTTACCAGGATGAACAGTCTTAGTGCAAATAAGTTCTCCTTGTGGGAAAGCAACTCCACACTTTGATAACACTTGTAATTCTTTCTGTAGACTTTTAACTTCCACTTTTCAAAATGTAGGCTCCAGAGAGATGCCCAATATTCAAGTAGTGCTATCTCATCGGCATATATAGGGGAACTGTTGGTTTCTGTTTCACTATCTATTCCTCAGATAAGGTTCTTAAAATTCTGTTTGCTTCTGAGCTGATGGTTTCACAGAGCTGTCAAACATAGTGCCACTTCATCTTAGATAGGAATAGATAATTTAGAGCTCAACGCTGTTTATAACCCTAAAACTACTTTTCCACCAGAATATTGCTTTGCATTTATCAATTTTGAATTTCATCTGCCATTTTATTGCCCTATCACTCAGTAATGGGACTCTTCACAATAAAACAACATCTAGTGCTTAGAATCTAAAGCACAATCTGCAGAGCCTCATCTGTATCTTTGCTGGTAACTCCCTCTCCACATGCACTGTACAGCTCAGCTCTCAGACCATGTTACTGTGTGCCTCCAGCAGTAATGCCTCTCTGTCTTGATAATTCATCATATTCTACCACCTTATTTCTCTTATAAAACACATGCATGCAATCATAGTCATAGAATGGTTTGGATTGGAAGGAACCTTAAAGATCATCTAGTTCCAACCTCGCTGCCATGGGCAAGGACATCTTCCACTAGACCAGGTTGCTTAAAGCTCCATCCAACCAGGCCTCAAACATGTCCAGAGATGGGACATCCATAACCTCTCTGTGCAATATGTTCTAGTGCTTCACCACTCTCACAATAAAGAATTTTCTCCTACTATATAATCTAAACCTAACCTCCATCAGTTTAAAACCATTCCCCCTTGTCCTATAAATATATGCCCTTGTAAAAGTCCCTCTCCAGCTTTCATAAAAAACCCATCTTTATCCTTAGTTCTCTAAAGATTTACGGGATTTTTTTAAAGACCATTTGAGGATGAACATTGCCAAACAGTTTTTGAAAATAGAAATAGATTTGTTAGAGCATAGTGTGCTTGCCTACCCAAGCAATGTCCCATCACACCCTTCTCACAGGTTTCTAGGACCTTGTAGAAGCCTATTATTCTCTTATATATTCTTAGCCATAATATATGACTAAACTTAACCATGCTTGTAAGTTTGAATTTAATTTGAAATGAGACACAATCCAAATTTTCAATGTATAGACTCTATTGCAGGAAAGGTAATGTATCAAGAAATGCTTTCTCATGCTCACAATTCAATAAAAAGCTTATCTTTCTACTTGCTCTAACATGATTCACTAACTGAATATAAAGTCTATAATATAAAATAATACCTGGATAAGTAGAATTAAATTTTTAGATGCATACAATTTAACAGCCACAAAAGAAAATGAGAAATGGAGGCAGTATCAAATGAGTTTACAGGGGACAATATCCAGAGACTAGACCCTAGTATAGATCATCTTCTCAACAATTTTTCCCCACTCAGAATGTGTAACAGTTTCCACACTATTTGTGAATTATCAACTGCAGAATTTATTTCCAATAGGAAACCCTGAACTAAACAAAATATTACTTCATTCTGAAAAATTTGCAGTACTGAAACATTAGGTAGGAATGCAATGTTATTTTTAACAAGGTGACAGTGCCTCAAAATTGAGACAACAAGTTTTATTAGACAAGCTCATATAGCCAGTCTTTCAGCAATGTGCATTCTTCTCCCAGACTGAAGAGAAAAAAGAACAGTGTTCAAAGGCAATGCAGGCAGAGAACGCCATGTCTGAGATAAAATAGATATGTTAATTGGGAAATACCTAAGAGAAAAGGGGGTTAGAAGTATAGGAACAGAGGAAATATAATGGGAAAAGGTGATAAGATAGTTTTCTCTTACTGTAAAGGATGAGAGATTTATTGCTGGCAGCTCATGACATGATAGTTAGGGAGGGAGAGGGGAAATGATCACATGTCATAAAACGCCTATCTCTATCAGGTTCATGATTTTTACTATCCAGTAAAGATGTACTGTGAACTTTTATAGCAATCCCAGACCAATCTGTAAATTTTGTTTGACTGATTTACTATTTTTCTCCTTACAGAATAAAGTCTCGAGGTTTTTCACAGCTTGGCACAAAGAAAACAGAGAAAAAACAATGTTTTCCAGCTCAGCATTTTGTTATAAAACGGGTCAAACATAAAGCCTCACTAAATTTTATACTTGCTGGGACTGAAAGCCAGCCTACCAGTTAAAAGTATCACATTTCCCACAGTTGTAGTTTAATTCCTGCCTGATAATTTTTTTCAAACAATAAAAATTAAGACGAACAACTTTTGAATAATTAGTGAGCATAATATTCACCTAGCAAAAGCTGTGGGGTTTTTTAACCTTAAAAAGTAGCGTTTGAGGTTATTTTCTTATCAGCCCTACAAAACCAAGCAAATCAGACAAGTACAACTTTCACTATTGACAGAGAAGTTGTACATCACCAGAGACACAAGATAAACTGCAAGAAAAAAAGATTTAAGAAGTATTTTCAACATTTTTAGAATTGAAATTGTTTACAATCAGAACAGCCACCAAAACAATTAAACCAACGTATATTACCGCAACAACCTGAAAAACAAATTCCAAAGTGAAACCAAAGTATATTACCACAACAACCTGAAAAACAAATTCCAAAGTAATTGCTAGGAGTTATACCTCTACTAAGATAAACACAGCTCTGCACAACTTATTTCCTATAGTGCATATAGTTAAATTATATGACAGTCACAAAGATTTTGATTATGGTTAATAGACATTCCTTATTAAGAAAAAATGTATCATGCCTTATTGAAACCAAAGTATATTACCACAACAACCTGAAAAACAAATTCCAAAGTAATTGCTAGGAGTTATACCTCTACTAAGATAAACACAGCTCTGCACAACTTATTTCCTATAGTGCATATAGTTAAATTATATGACAGTCACAAAGATTTTGATTATGGTTAATAGACATTCCTTATTAAGAAAAAATGTATCATGCCTTATTATTCATTGACTGATCTATATGTTGACTATATTGCAAAAGGTGCATTTAAAGCAATTTTCTAGCTATGATGTTAATATTACTTACACTACCTCAACAAGTGCTCCATCATAGAAACCTTCCTGCCTGCTTTGTAAAATAATTGATTCACTTCTAGTCAAATAAGGTTTTTCGAGGTGTCTGCCTAGTGATACAGATTTAATGATTGAGCAGCCATTCTAGATGGAACAGAAGCTCTGCTTTCAGTATAAATTAATATGTTGCTAACAAAGACTATGAAATCAAGCTTGATTGCATTTTCTTCTACATTGTGATAAATGCACACTATAGAAAAGTGGAGTTAGAAATCACTCTAAATGTAAATATAATAGATTGTGCACAGTAAGTTTAAAGAGTTTCCATCCTGTCCTCAGCGATTTACAGCTCCACACACTTGCTTTATCAGTCTAGCAAGGTTTTCTCTTTGTTTTGTTTCTGCTCTGCTTTGTTTAATTCATAAAACCAGAGTGGAATGGCAATCTGTAATCGTGTCCTAAGGCACACTTTTCAGTACAAACAAAACTGTCAAAACCCCCCAGTAACAACAGGCTTCCTTGCTTTCATAACAAGATAGTTAAAATTTATATTATGGGTATCACTTGTTCATTCATTTTGTCCAGGCAAAACACAGAACAGTCATTAATGTGTGTTCTAATTTGTGCTAAGGATGCAGTACCTCCGTTCAGTTGCATGCAACAGCAGCATACAGGAGGATTACTGTAGATGTTATCCCCTTTTTACTCCTCATAGTCAGTGAAAAAAGAGTAAGGGCCTTTTCCTAATAGTGATTTTGAATGCTTGATGTTATGTTCAGATTTAAATGGTTGTGGTGTCCTGTTCATTCCCTTTTGGTTGATTATAAAAATACCACAGGGTGATCAGGCTATTGTAACTAATGTTGGGCTTTAATCACTGGAAATATCACTCACTGCAAATCTTCTATATGGAGCTGAGTCTTTGTATGTGTAAATGTGTGTGCATAGCTAGCCCCATGAAAAGACAACCTAATAGAAAGAGGAACCTCTTATTATAACATTTTCTGTATGTTGTTACCACATGTAAAACCATAGGCTCCATCAACATCGAGATATTTTCAGTGTAAACTCTGGCAATGAAGGCTGAGGCTGCTAGTTTCTAAAAGGCAGGAAAGGAAGTTGGCAGACTGCCTAAGCTAGAGGTTGAGACACTCTTCTGTTTATTTTATCCCCAAATTATTTAATGCAAAAAATGGAAGCATGCAAAGGAAGCAAAGACTAAAAGCTATGCTCTTTTGTGGATCTCTGATTTACAAAGTACACATGGAGAAAAAAATCAGTCACATCATCTCTTGGTATTTGTCAGTATAAATAAGCAGGTGTTATGGACTACAAGAGAACTAAGTTATAAACCATTCTTCTATTCCTATTGTAATGCAATAATAATTCTAATGCTGGTGCAGTAGCATCAGTTACTAGGTACTTATGAATAACAAACTTTGTAGTATTTATCCTGAAGCAATCTCTCATTTTAAAATTTATTGTGTCTGTGTAATACCAACCATTTTGTAATCCCTACTCAGTGCATTTGGATTCTCAGTAAATAATCACAGCCACAGCATTATAAATCATTTACAGTATATAGTGTCATTTGAAGAGCCCCAAAACAAACACTCACTGTCTGTGAGAACTGCAAATCATCACTTCAGAGGAAGGGTGCATTTGGCAGCCAGACCAATGTCAGTCAGCCCCATTAATTATGAATTTATTTATTTATTTATTAGCATGTGTTCTTGTGAATTTAGCCAGCTCACACAGATTGTCTCCAGGGAAACAGCCACCAAATAAATCCAGGACCAGCTTCATCCCTTGTAGAACTATATTAAAATACCTGGCATAAGGCCAGCATTTTAAACCTTATCCTAATCAGCAGCACCTGCTTAAGCATGAAACAGGCAGTTTGCCCTTTGCCTCTGTCCACCCACACCTTTGAAAACAGCATTAGGGAGCTGCCAACAATGACACGTCATGCTTTATGGTCTTGGAATAGTCATTTGGTGGCTATCGTCTCCCAAAAGAAAAAAAAGCAAAGGGGTGGATGGCCATAAAACAAAACCAGCATAGGGTAAATCATCTGTGTTGTCTACACAATGCTAAGTTCCACACAGACACTGCTTTGCTAATAACACACAAGAAAGAAACAGATGAAGCTTCATCTGGACACCCAGTGAGCTCTAAAGTGTGTTTCTAGAAGCAACAACTAAACGACATACACTGGTATACACAATATACACAGGTATATACACTGGTAATAAATGTATTTACCTATACTAAACTCACTCAAATATTTGATTGGAAAAAAGTAGCTAGTTGTACGATGCTACAAAATACTCATTCCTACAGCTACTCAGCCTCTTTCTTCTATCTGATGGACTTCGGACACAAACCTCCCAGAAAGTGTCACTGTGGGTACCTTGTAGATAAAAATGTCTATGGCAACGTGTGAAATCTGAAATCAAATGCCTTCCATCAGAAAATCTATTTTCCCTGTAAGCAGAATAGTACCTACAAAACTGATTTTGTCAGCACATGAAACACTTGTAACACCCTACCCCAAGAAAGCACAAATGCACACACAGATTTGCCTTTCTGTGACCAAACACTAAACATTTTCATCAACTGCTTCTTAAATTAAAACCACAGCTTTTAAATGACTTCCAAAACTTCTGGTAAGAACAATCTCTAGGCTTTAATGCATTTAAACCTCTCAGCCAAGAAAGAGTCTGCCACACATCCTACAGAGTCTGGGCCAACATTTAATTCCTATCACTGTGAGAAAATCTCAATTTTATTTACAGGCTGAATTTATCCATACTGGAATTTGTAGTTTCCAGCTATTAGTACTAAAACATCTGTCTTTTATATGTATCTTTTGTTAAATTCCATGTTCAACACATGCTTTAAAATTGCATTTATACATATTTCATGTATTAGGACTTGGTTTGGTGTTTTTATTTAAACTTGTTCTATATTTTTTATCTTGAAAATAGAGAGAAAAGAATCATTATCATCTTCTGCATGTGCTGAGAAAATTATCCTTAGCGTTACACATGGTAAATCTGCAGAAATGTCGCTCAATCAAGGGTGTTAGTCCAGAACTACAGATGCAGAACGTGAGTCTACATCATTAAATCTGCTTGCTTAAGAAACAACAGAGCATGTCCAAACACTGAGTTAACATTGTGATCCCTGAACTGATTTCAGAGTGGAAGAGAAGGCCATTAACACACACCAATTCGTTCCTTGTACTAAGTCCCACAAATTTCAGTCACAATTCTTTAAGTCATGGATAGTTCACAGGGCTGGGAGTATAGAATGCTCTATAGTATGTCCAGTAAGAAGTGTGAAAAAAACTACAAGATTTGGCCTTAAATTGTCAGAGCAAAAATCTACCAAAGAAGGAGCACCCCTGGCATCAGCTGTCCTGGGTGCAAACAATTGGACTTGACCTCAACCTTCTCACTAACTACTTTGCTAGGTTGACATTTGCACCTCCTAAGAATCGACACACACCACTGAACTGATGCTGGGTACTCGTTCTGCTGTGTCTGTCCTGACTGCACATACATACCTACAACATTCTCAGAGTGAACAGCTTAGAAAACATTATCAGTAGCTTTGTGACGTTTTCTGAAGCAAGAAATCCCTGTGCTTTTTTGGCCTTAGTATCCTAGTGACACCAGGCACCATCATACTTTCAGAGGTTGATGAGAAATCAAACACACCCTGCTTCACATACTCTTTTTTTCCAGTTTAAGCTTACAAATTATCAATGTTATGGTTCTTGAAAAGTCATTCTGGGGTGTACATTTATTAGGATGGTCTTAAAATGTACTGAAACACACTAACACAGCATGAAGAAATTCTCACAGCTCTGTCTGAATGTAGATAAGACTGTGCTGAAATAAAATTATACCATGTCCCACTTTAGTAAGATTAAAAAAATAGCCTTTTTGAGAACTGTTATCTTTGGATAGGAAATAACTCTTGGCCAGTTAAAGCATGGCAGTATCAAGCACTAAAAATCAGCACTCCATGTTAGCGTAGATGATTTAACTCAGAGTCTGCCGCATTCAACTGAAGTTTAAAAATAAGGGTGGCTCCCTGCGGATTTTCACACATACTTCCAGATATTCATGCAATAATAACCTTAAACCAGATTCACACAAGTCCCTTTTCCCTATATGCCTCTAGATTGCAGGATTACAATACTAAGCATATATTAAGTTCTGCCTTCCTTTCCTTTCCATAATGACAGCAGTGATTAGAAAAGAAACAGCTTTCTTAAAAGTGAGCATGAATATCAAAAGAAAAACAGTTTAAAATACTAAACCAAAAACCAGTATGGTAATTTATATACATGCCTTTCTTCTGTAGCTTTTCTTGAAGCTTTGCTTTCTTTTAGATTTGAAAAGTCCCAAAACCTTATAGAGATTGCCAACTCTCCTCCCCATCTGAGTTCTCTCATAATGAACTTTTCTTCTTTTTCTGGGAATATATATACATATGTGCATATATATATTGCTAGGTGCCAGCTGTCCTCAGCAGTGAGTTCAGCAAGGATGGCAAGACATCCCAGAAACAGGTTAAACTACTGAACTCTTTGCTGCTTAATGCATATAGTGTGATGTGTAATTGCTGTGACCACACCACAAGTATATCCTAAACTGACAATTTCCAATTGTTTCTACATTCCCACTTCCAGCACAATGTACTTGAATGCACAGAACTAAAAGGCTGACTGTCTTTGCTCTCTCTCCTGCCTGCCAGCTCTTCCAAAGATCTTCCTTCATGGAGAATCAGCTTGAAAAAAAGACTGAAACAATTGCTGCCTAGTACACACCCTTCTCCAGGTGCTAGCATTTAAACTATACATGGAGTAAATCTAGCTTATTCACAGGCAGCTTTCCTGTTTGCCTATTAATTAATACAGGCAGGAAAGATACGATACTGAGTCTAACCCCAAATATTAAAGCTCACTCTCAGTTTGTGTAAGAAGTCTACATCCATACTAAGGGAAAGCACACCCATAATACTGCAGAGGAGACAAAACCCCCAGGTTCAGTCATGTTTGGATTGCAAATATATTTGTATTTGATTATGAAATAGTTGTCAGTTTGATGAAATCAGGGTATGAAAACAGCCAAGAGCTTTCAAATGATACTGACCCACAGGAGCTGCTTGCTAAAGAGCTTGCTGCCCATGAAGTACAGCTCTACAAAGAACTTTTTCCAGATGGTTTTAAGCAAATCAAAGCCAGAAGAAAAAAAAAAAGAAAAAAGAGAAAGAAAAAAAGAAGGAAAAAAGAGTAGAGTGACCTGTGCTTTTGGCACCTGTTTGCTTCCTGTGGTCTCCAAATGGAACCCTGTACTGTTTCTGCTAATCCATCTCTGAGCTGTCAGAGGTGCAAGTTGTAAGCCACAGCTTGCATGCTGTGCTAGAGAATGGCAGAACTCAATAAAAACAATTATTTCAAGGCCTATATCTCATCTATTATTAAACCTGTGAAAAGAGTTTTAATTTCCTGTGCAATTATATGGTGCGATGTCATTTTTAGGGGGAGGGGGAAGGGGGGGAAAGAGGCTTTGCTTTTGATCAAAAACCTGGTTTTCATATTTTATGGTTTGGATAGCTGTGTACCTTGGGACCTAATTTGAAGCTCATATATGTCTCCTTCAGTCAGAATTTGAGTAAGTCCACTTAACTATTTAATTACTCCAATTTTTCCTCATAAAGAAAGATGAAATATTAAATCTTGCAGTTTGGAACACCACAAGCAAATGTTGCCTTTTTATCCATGTGTAGATAACTTGCTAATGTGCAGCAGCAAGGGATGATTAATGCATTTTTCAATTAATTCATACAATTACTTTGACTAATGCTTCTGTGACATGTGTGACACAAATCAGATTCTCTATTACTTTTATTTGTTTGCTACTTAGCAGTGATTATTAAACAATCCATAACAATGACCAATTTCCTTTAAAAATATAGCATCAATTTATATTCTTTCTGGGGATAAGCTCACAGAAAATGGATCTTTGGAAAAAGAAAAACAAACCCAAAAGACTCCCTGTTTAAACAGTTGCAGTGCTGCTTTGCACAGTGACAGAAGCCCCAGTGGGTCTGGAGACTCATCTGTGAGACTGTGAAAAAGAAGCAGTTTCTGACCTTTTGTCACCACTCTCAGCTATGTGTTGTATCAGCATGGAATTAAAATTCTTTTCTTCTGCTCTTCTGTTTCAGAAAACATTTGGAATAAACATTTCAGAGCAAATTAGGTTTTTCACCATTTACACAGGGACTGCATCTTTATGTGCCTCAGCGTTCAGCGTCCAAATGTACTGTGGCTTTGATTATATACAAGATAATGAAATATTGAATAAATATTCATGGGATTTCAGGAAGGGATTATGATACAAGGAAATGAAACCACTAGGTACAAGGCAAAGTAAGAAATGATTAGCTATCTCAAATCAGGGAAGGTACAGCTGCAGGTCAAGTGTAGGAAGGAGAAGCTCACACAGTGCCTCAGTCAGGTAGAAGACAAATCACTGCAGCCCATTTATGAGGTCTTTAAAAGAATTAAACAGGTATAGTTTTAGAAAGGGCTTACTAGAAGTATATAAAAGAACTCAAGGGCAGTTGTGTTATTTACAGAGAGGTACATACATAAACATATACAAATTGTATGTGCATATATAGATGTATGTATTTATGCATGAGGG
>NW_008652002.1:26987-83336 GCF_000695815.1 Acanthisitta chloris
CATGGAAATCAATCTCTTGTTTCTGTCTTACATTTAAAGAAAGAAAGAGTTTGATTTCCAAATTCGTTTTCTAAAGCAGGACTCACTCAGGAGAAAATTTGAGGTTCTATGTAACAAAACTGAATGCACAAACAAATAAAATGACAAATTGGTTCATGTGAACTAAAATACATGTACATGGAAAGCACCACTGCATTTTATGAATGGTAACAAACACAGCATTTCCATAGAGAGCATCAACATGTCCTTCTACTTTGTTAACCATTCAGACAGGGAACTGAAAAGAACACCAAAAGAAGAAAGAATAGAACGAATGCCTTTTTTTATTTTACATATAGTTTGTCAAACACTTTGAAATACAGCAAAACAGAACTCAATATTCATGGAGAAAGTTTTCCTGAGTTATCATGTATAAGAGTAATCTAACATTATTCAGCCCCACTTACTAGAGGAAAAACAGATTTTATGGTCAAACTGAACTTTTAGAAACACTTGTGCAGTCTGTACTGTCTTTGAAGTTCACCTATATTATACATCACTGTCTTTGATAGTCTTTAGAACTGTGACAGTTATCAGAGTTCCTCCATGAAGGTGGAATTTACTAAAATATTCTATCTCAAATTTGCTGGCAAAGCTCTGCTGTTTTCCACTCTTGCATGCAGTTAATTGTCCTGGCTTTTTTGTAACTGCAGCTTATACTGAAAGTTCCATAAAACTGTTCACCTGCCCTCCCAGAACAAGCATAGGAGAAGGAATAGAACCTAGTCCATATTTTTCCAGGTTCCTTAGACTAGGAGAAAGAAAGAAAAAGAAACAAACTGATTAAATCTATTAAGACAACATAATTCTCATTGACACATACTTTCTTATCAGGCACAGCTCTGACAAGGTATAGAAATCAGCATAATACTAGAGAACATTGTGCAAAAGTCAAAATGAATGAAGAAGCAGGAAAAAAAAGAAAGGAAGGACTTAAATCTTTCCCAGCATCTAAGAGAAACATGTCATTTTTTTGTCATGTAGCATTCTGCAATTTTTTGTCAACTTTCTATGATTTACAGTTCCACAACTCAGATCTGAAAAGCTGTTCAGCATTATTCTTCATTAAAATAATATGACAGAGAGTAGTTAAGCTTCTGCTCTTTGGTGCTTTGGCCATATTCTTTTTTGCAGTACCCACAACAAACAGGAGGTTATTCAGTTATGAATTACTTTAGTGATTGAATTAAGTATTACATTAATTTCATGTAACATACACATGGTTTGTCTTATCACAAATTGTTCCTCATTCCACTGAAAGGAGCTATTTAAAGTTAGCAGGAACCTTACTTGGTTACTGGGATTTTTCTGGAAAATCACCATTAAAGGATAGCTCTCCCTGAAACCAACCCTTAACAAATTGTTGTGGTGAAGGTCTCCATTCATCAGGAACAAACATATTTTTATGCTTCTGTACAGCCCTAACTAATTGAGAGCACAATTAGCTGATAGTGCAAGACATGAAAGATAACATTATTCTTGCCCTTCTTAGTCACTTGAAAGCTGGATACAAAGATGAAATATTGAAATGCTAATTCATTATCATATTATTATGCCAAAATACTGTCTTATTTGCACTCACATAATCTTGCACTCTGGTTTATCACCAGACTTTGACTACATTTGTAAGGCTAACTCAAGGTTCAATGGGAGCTGTATGGCTGAGAAAACGTTAAAGAATTTCATCTTTCCTCTTTTCATTGGTTACTACAGTCATCTAGAGTTAAAACCTTTAAGATCTCACTGTGAGTCATTAGCAGATGTGGCCCTCAGTAAAGAATACAACTTTTCAAGTCTTTTATAATGTAAGTATTATTTTCTGAGATGACTGAAGCTTTAAGGACAGTATTATAAAGGCTTCTCAAAAGCCTAAAGGTAGGAATGACATGAGGCATTTACAAATATTTAAAGAAATTTCAAATTCTGGCCCAAAGGAATTCCAATTTCATTTAAATTAAATTAACTGAATCATTTCAGTGCATTGCTTGAAGACATAAGCATAAGCCACAAAAGAAATCCTACTGATAAACCACAAGGACTGAAACTGAGATGACTTTTTCTTTGAAATTACCTCCAAGATTTTCCACAAATGTAAAAAAAAATATTTCAAAACTTGTTATAAAGTTTATGGCTAATAAATCTGCCTGATACTAAAGTTAATCAGAGAAATATTGGAGGTGTTTCCACTACAGTGTTCCTGAAATGTTCACATTGGCTAATATTCAGAGAATATTTTCATAAATGCAGAAATTTTTTTCTCTTGCTCTTTCTCTATACATGCACACATATAAAACTCCCTATATAAATATATATTGCATTATTAAGACAGGAGAAAGAAATTAAGCTCAGCTTGCAATCTGAATGTTTTGAACCAGTGTATGGATTTAATCCACCCCAGAAAGTGATAAACCATCAAGTACAGATAAACCTTCAGATACTGTGATATCTCAAACTCCAAAATACTCAGAAACTTTATGTGATCCTTTTGTAGTCATCACATATTGGTGAATTTATTCAAATTCTACAAATAGTACTTGATGTTGACTGATGTTTTATTGCTGTTGTGTCAAGTCAGGTCTCTGTAAAGCACTACTACCTCAGGCAGCTGACACCAGCCTTGGCCCACTTTGCAAAATGGGGAAAATTAACATCTTTGGTGGTTTGGCTTCATGACTGTGCTTCTCATCACAGACAGCAGACTCCCTGACTCCTGAGTGTCAGTTTGAAAGGCATGATGTGAAATGCCATGCAAAAAAAAACAAACTTGATGACTGGGCCTACTCGATGAGGGTCAGTGCATGGTGGTAGTTTTGTCTTGAATTGCTGGGCACAAGGAAAGGCAATTATATCTACTATGAAAAAACACACTGAAATGAAAAAAACTACTCCCATTTCCCTAACCACTGCTGAGATTTCAAGACTTAGAGTATTTAATTGTTCATTTTTAGCAATCAAAACTTATAATATAAACTAGTCGCTTCTTTCTGTGGTAGTCACTGATGGAAGAATAGCCCTGACAGCAGATGGCCCAAGTTTCCCTATGTGAAACTGAAAAAACTTTCCTTTATCTGAATCAAAAATGATACTACTGAAGAGCCAAAAATAAAAAATTTATTGCATGGGGCAACAGCAAATATCCCCAAAGCAAAATGTTAGCAAATAAACAGATACGCGCAGATAGGCTGTGATTTACAGCAATTAATATATAATAAATTTGTTCTGCATTTGGAGAAAGAAATGAGTTTTAGGTGATGGTAAAGTACTTTTCATTATACAGAATGGATTATTTAAACAGTTAAGCTATTTTAAGTTTGCAAGTCTAGAAAACATGCATCTGACAGTTTTCTGGTCTCCACTTTCAACCACTAATATTCTTTTCCATTAAGTCTTGTAATGCTGAGGAAGAACTAGGCAACAGATAGAAAACTAAAGCACTGATAATGTGCATATGAAAAGATAAACAGGATGAGGTATGTAATTACAGGCTTATTAGCCTCAAAAAAAAAAAAAAAAAACATGTTACAAAACCCAAATAATAAAGAATTCAAAGTGGTAATAGAATTAAGTCCTATCTGTGTGAGCAGATTTAAAAAAATTGCTACCAAACCAATCTGTTTTCTACATAGGAAAAGGAGAAATGTAATAAACTGACAACATGTGTATATGAAGTTTTGATGAATATTCTAGAAAACCACAAAATCAATATAGCAGCTAATATCTGCATTAAAAAATGACTGCCTGGAGCTCCAAATATTTGTTTTAAGATGACCTGTTGCTAAGTAGAAGTACTTTTAGTGGTTCACAGGAAGGGATTCCTTCTCCCCTACTTTCAGAATTTTTAGCACTAAATAAAAGAATCCTCAAAATCACACCAAAGAAATGATGTGTGAAGGGAATAATAAATAATTAAGACTGATGATTGATACAAAAAATACTATAGGTTGGTAAAGCAGATATATGCATATTATATTTACCTAATGAATGGTCTAAGGAAAGTGAAAAAGCCAGAAAGAAGACTAAATGAACTATGAAGTTTCTGGTTCTCCCCTAAGAATTGGTAGGGAGTAAAGCTTTCAGCAGACTGTTGCAATCCAAGGGCAGTGGTTCTTTTGGATATACAAGTAGAAGACACTGAAGTTGAAGAAAAAACGTGAGTCCCTCTCTGACAGTGCTAAAGCCCTCTCAGAAATTCTATCAGCTCTGAATCAGAAAGATGCTGTTGCATCAGAGCTAGTTCAGAAGAAAGTCACAGATGAATACAGGATTGGGAAACATTCTTAACACAGAAGGCAGATGGAGATCAATATATTTAGGCAATCAAATAGGAGTATCTTAGGTCTATCTATAAGTGCCATTCTGAGGATATTATGCAAAATAAATTCCAAATTAAAAATTGGCTAAAGATACACCCAACAATAACAACAAAAACTTCAGAAGCCAGGAAAAAGACTATAAAAATCACTAGAAGTCCCTACATATTCAATATATTTTGTAGCATAAAATCATAATTAAACATTCCTTTAAGTTAAACACATTGACATGTAAACATTTTTTTAGCAAATATACTAAAGTATTACTAATAGGTTGAAAAAAATACTCATAATTTCTATTAAAGCAAATATACTGCAAATGAAATATAACTCAATTTTCTTCTTGAATGGTATTGTTTGAAACACTGAAGGCTCTCTTTTAGTTACCACTATTTGCTGTACTGACCATCAAGACACAGCTTTTTGATGACAACCTCCAATAAGCAGGAACTGTTTTTCTTTATAGATATTTTCTTCTGATTTGTTGAAACTGGATGACAAATTACCCTTACAAAAAAAAAAAAAACCAAACCAAAGTAGCAGAATTTTTCATATATAGGAAAGAAACCAAATACTGTAATCACCTTGAAAAGTTTAGTAGTGTAAGTACAGCTACATTTTATTTATGGGTAAATAGACACAGAGCTAAGGTTAAAGGGCAATACATTTTTTGGTACTCTGACAAACCTGAGTACCAAAAACTGTATAAAGCAATCTAAATTTGGAGCTATTTGTTTTACAGAAACAGAGATGAGGAGATATCTCTATTTGTTTTAGAGATATTTGATATCCATCACTTCAATGAAAAATGTAACTGCAGCTACATACAGAGGATCTGGCAAATTTGTCCTGAGAGAGAGAGAGAGAGAGAGGGAGAGAGAGAGGGAGAGAGAGAGGGAGAGAGATTTACCTCCTCCATTTTTTTTTTTGACAAAAAGTGAGACCTTTGCCAAGTCTTCTCTGGTTTTTGCTTTCAATCATTTGCAGCTCTTCAAGCACACTGACAAAACAACTGATTTCATATGGTTCCAACAGCTACTGCCAGTAATTACATGACTTTCTCAGTTAACTGTAAATCTACTCATACTTACTCAGGTAATATTTGTTCACTTTTAATAAGATTTATCCAAGCCTTCATATCAATCTAAGCTGTTGAAAGCTCTGTTCCACAGCCTCACTATTTTAGGAGGAACAGCAGTTTTCTCCCTTTTGTTTACCTAGAGCTAGAAGGATATCACCCTACCGTTCACTCTCAGAGCCTAAGATGAATTTGAGGTCAAATTATTAATACATATGGGGATTTAGGGTGGCATTTGTTCAGTCCACAGTAGGAACCAAGTAACTAAACAAAAAGTCAGAACTTGACATACAACCATCTCAGAGATCTATGTGGCTAGAGTCAGGTGAATATGCTTTAAGTATTATTGGCATAAAATACTTATATTTTATTTTAGTGGGCATATCCTGATTAGCATATTTTTTAGCTCAACTTATAAATAAAACTGTCCCACAATTTTTATAACCAGAGAAATCTGAAAAAACCCCCCACATTGGCAGCAAGGAGTTGATAGACAGAAGAATATATTTTAAATAAATTTTCCTAATTAATATTGACATTCTGAATTTACCATTACAGTATGTGCCATTCTAATTTCCTACCAGTTTGCAATCTGCTAGACTGGATTTTTGTCTAACTGTTCCTGCTACCTTTTAGTAGGAAGGCCATTAGCAGTAGCTGGCTGAGTATTATCAATTTTAATTAATATCTTCATTTTCTGATACGTCATGAAGTTTTTCTATGGGAAAATGTAAAACAGGCCTGAAAAAATTGTTTCTTGTATTACACTGTGTAAATATCTATTAGATTTTTGCTCCGTTTCATTCTTTTCAGATGTTAGCTGACAGAATCTAGTTGACTTTTTAATTCCATTTCAAATTTTACAGTTCACTATATCTGGCTGCCACAAGATGTATAAGAGCGATAAAAATTAAAGGTGGAACTTTACATGTAAACTTCCTGTCCTGTATGAAAGGCATGACTTTCCCACTGTATTTGGCTTTTACTATCTGAGCAACACAAGACAAATCTCAAGGAATTTTACTATTAGTTGCTTGGAGTTGATGGCAAACACTTTGACATAAGAAATCAACAGTATGTTACTATAACAAACCTCCTCACCCTTGCTGCCTGACCCATGGGGAATGCTGTACCTCTCATCAGTGCAACCACTCCTAACCTTGATGGGGTGAAGGCAAGAAAAGGGAATGCCTACTTTCCCCATGGGGAGTGTTGGGGTTTTCTGTTTTCCAGCTATTGGCTTAGACCATCAAATTCATTTCATAGGGAACATTAAATAATCGTATTATGTTATCTCATTTTAAATCATCTACCACTGAGAGCTGGTCCAAAAGTACATCATTTTAGTTAGAAGAATGTTTGTTCAGACTGACAGGAAATGCTGGCTTTTTCATGTCCTGGTTTTTATATGCACATTTTAACCAGTTACTTGTGCCAACATATTATACACACTTCATACTGATATAGTTAAATATTCCCTGATTCAATTTTTCATATGTTTCTTAAAATAGTACTTTCATGCAAACCATACACACAGAAGAATATATTTGAAATACATCTCTGATCTCTGCAATAAAATTTTCTAGGCAAATACAGGAGTAAAAAGCCATTTCACACTGTGTAGAACAAGAAGCCATAACAGGTATATAATTTTCAGCCTATGCATATTTGCTCTTCTACTCAATACTTTAATTTAGACATCTGGACGTAAGCAAAAGATAAATGTAACATTGAAAGAAAGATGAAGGCTTGCAAAATATGAGGTCTGAATTGTTTTACCTCATTAAATAAACACTAAATACTTATTAAATGTGCAGACAGTTTTCCTCCCACCCAGTGCCTTTTATATTCTTTGAAGGTATATTGCAATTCCAAAAATTCATCCAGATACAGTTACTTTGCCAGAGACAAAAAATTTACGACACTTGAAGGGTCTGATCAGGCAGATGTACAATGCAGGAAAAATTATGACATAGTAGTAAAGCTAAAATATACAAGTGAAGTTTAGCAAAGCAAATCACAAGAAAAATCAGGCACAAAAATGATGTTTCATTTCAGAAAACAAATTTGGGAAGAAAAAAAAAAGTAGGCTTGAAAAATATGGCAATATATCACAAACTGAGATATGTTACCCTGAATCTCTGAACTGCTGAAGTCTGGCCATGACCAAGGGTTATCAACCAAACTCTGAAAGTTCTTGCAAGCTATGAAATCTTGTTCTGCATCTAAACTGGTTCCTTGCTAAATCCTAAAATTTTAGTTGAACCAAGCCAAGCTGTGAGGAGACATTCCATCTTAACAGAATCACAGAATGGAAGAGACGTCTGGAAATCACCTAGTCCAATCCCACTGCCAAGTCAGTCACCTAGAGCTGGCTGCACAGAAACATATCCAGGTGGGTTTTGAACATCTCCAGAGAGGATCAAATCAGTGTTTCCCAATATTTTCTTTCCAATCTCTTCAATAAACTGTCATCTTGCACTGCTGCACAAAACTTTCTACTCTTAATTATGTCGTGCATCTATTATTAATCCAGACTGATAAGCAGACACAGATATACATAGGAATGCAATGGGAAGAGCTTTTCAACTGGAGAATCTTATGAAAAAAGAGTATCTATCAATACCTGCCTCCTTTGACTAATCAGTAAACTGCAAAAAATATGACAGCAGTGTCATTTTTACATAAAATGCACCAAACTGGACACATACATTTGACCTATTAAGTAAAATCACAACAAAAATGTTCATGAGCACTAAGCTTTGTAATCTTTTTCTTCATTGAGTAAGCAGTGGGCTATTTTTGTCATTTTGTAAATGACATTGAAATGGGAAGCCTGTCATTTTGCCACTAGATTTTTCTGCTTTGATTAGGAAACAGCAGCTCATTAGCTCCCCTTCCTGTATATGTCCCCATCATCACTCTGAAGAATGCCAGCACTTGAAATAGGACAATTATTTTTATTTTTTTTCCTAACTCAAGTGCATTTTGCCTTTGGACTTTACACAAAATTAATTATAATTTTCCCTTCTAATCTCTAGTACATCATTAGGACACTGAGACTGGGAATCTGTTTTCTCTAACAAATGGCTAAATGCCAAACACCAGTGGCATTTTAAAATGGAACTGAGTAAATACAGCAAAATATATTCTCCTTCCCTGGCATTTCCCCTCCTTTTTTCCTTGTGCTTCTGAGAATGTCCTCTAGAATGACTTTACTTGAATTAACTTTTTCTCTGATTAAGAAGGAAGGAAAAATTTTAATAAAGGCAGAGATTTCATGAGGGGGTATATGAAAAAAAAAAATCCAACAACAATTCATGCAGACACTGAGACACTCAGTCAACTCTTTTGATCAGCCAGTGATCACTTAGGATTCCCATCCCCAGTCTGCCTTAACTTACACATCTGTTTTTCCACCTTTCACAAATAATCCAAGAGAAATGAGCTCTGAAACATTCCCTCAGGGCAGCTCAATATTACAGAAAGTATCAGAAAAGAATGACAAAGTTGAAGGCTCTTTAAAGGACTCTGCCTGTAGCTGTTTCTCCTTTATGAAGGGAGCCACCAGCTCAACATTTCTGCTCTGTGAAAAGCTGCTGCACTACAGCATCAAGCTGTAATCCCTCAACAATTTCTTAAATCGTTTTGCTCTCTCTTTTTTTGGTGCTGGGGACTGAAGCAACAGTGATTGTCTAGAGAGGAACTTAGCTCTTGGGCCACAGCCTTGTTCAGGATTACAAGTGAAGGAGAGTAAAATGATAGAAGGCTCTAGCACTTTGCCACATTCTGTTTCTTACAAGGAGAATATTGACACTCTTTTTGAAGTTGCATCAAACAAAAAGGAATGTAGCAGCCCCACAGCATTCAGAAAAATATTCCTAAAGTGGTAAAACACTAACACATCTTAGCCAAGAACAGGGACCTAAAAGCTGACACAGCTAGCAGATTTGGATGAACATCTAATACCTATTGATTAAACAAATGGATAAGTGTGGATTGCGCATGACACTCAAAAAGCAATTGGGTTTAAAAGGGCCAAGAAGTTTTTTAAGCAAATAATTACTTATTCTTTTTATAAGCTTTTTTCCATCACCATATTCCCCCCAAAAGGTCACATAATTGGGTCGGATATGGATTTGTTACCAATGCCAAGGGATAAAGACTTTAACACTTTGAAGGAATTTCTGTGCAGCTTCTGTTGACCCCCTGTGTTCTTTACTCTTGTTAAAAAATTTCAACCAGAGTGTAATTCTGGAGTAATAAGAAAAGTTTAAGGGGGGCTTGCTAGTTAGTAGTAAGGTTTCTTTCATGTTTTTTTCCAGTACTTTTAATACCTGAAATTCAGCTATTTTATCCAAGAAACCAAAATTGATATACTCAGAAGGAAGTATCTCAGATGTTGAATACAGTAAAGAAAGAAAGCATGAAGGATGAGTAAACAAGCTCTGAGGAAGTCACATAAATAGCAACTTGTCAATGACAATTAAAACCTAATTATTCCTGATAGCAGTACTGTGCTTTCTCAAGGGTATAAAGAGGACTTAGTTTGCATTCTAAACACGAGTTCAAATATAACTTCATACAATCTGTAGGAATGAAGATGGTATATATTGTTCAGAGCACTAATGAAAAATGTGAACTGAGGGTAAAAATAATACATGGAAGAAAAAAGTGTGAGTTAAACAAACAGTAGCCCAAGTGCCACCTTATATTACACATTGTGAGACCCTATTCAAGTTGACATGAATATAAGCCAAGGAAAAATACATTTCCATACTTACATACACACATTCTTCGTTCTAATTTTGAGAAGTGCAGAGATATTCAAAGTGTGCAGAAACACTCGGCACACCATATTTACACATTTCCATCCAGAAATTTACAGTCAAGTGGGAAGAAAAACAGTTTATCTAAGTTATTGTAGTAGACTAGAAAGTTGTTCTGAAGAAAACATTCTCCTCTTAGATCACATTGACAAATGCTCTCATTAACCTTAGTCTCAACAAGGTTAATTTAAATGATACCCAACAGCACTAAGATCTGCCTTGTTAAAAGGACAGTGATAAACTAAAATATTGCTGTATTCATTAGAAAGCAAAGTTTGGTTTGTTTGTTTGTTTTCAAGTAGAAGAGACGGATTTATATTGATAGTGCTTTAATGCCCAGACAATTGTATTAAAAATGCTAGGTCCTATTTGCTTTTTCCTGTCATCCTTTTGCTTTATTGTCTCTAACATACTGAAATTCCTGGTTGCTCTGCTGCTCCTGACCATTGTCAGGCATATAATATACAACTTAATTTACATTTTTAAACAGAATGATTGAAATAAAATATCTAAAAGATGCAAAGATCAGAAAGAAAAGAAACATGCAATATTTAAGAATCATCAGCCACTTTACCCAATGACCTCATCAAATCCCACTCCAGGTTATAGGATTAAATTCAATGCTGAAGAAAATACATGTCAATGTTTCTATTGCCTATATGTCTTTTAAGAAACATCTATGTTTTCTTCTTTATTTATTACAGCACATTATATTCAGATCACTGATACAGAGGAGATTCACTTAATATTTCAACAAATGGATAGGATCCAGATCCATAGGTCATGAGGACCTATGTCTTTCAGATTCAAAAGATGAAGTTCTTAAAATTGTCATTTACAAAAAAAATTAGATGAAAAGTTAAATCACAGCCTTCAAGCCTCTCCAGAGTTTTTACTAGCAAACTGTCTAAGCTCTTAGAAACTGCTTCTTGACACACTTACAGGAATCCCATTTTCAGGCATTTATCTTGCAAACCAAGCTCTTCCCCAGAAAGCACAGAGGGGCTGCTCTCCCATGTATGATGCTTCATATGCATAATCCAACAGGCATTCTCAGCAGACAAAGAACATCTACTCTGTTTTCAAAGGAGAAGGATGCTTCTCCACCTAGCAAAGAAACAATGTAAAAAAGGTTCAAAAGACAACTTTTTCCTTGCTTAAAATTTTCTTTTTCCAACCTATGATGCTGTGCTGCTTTTGGGTATGGTAGAGTTAATTTTCTTCACGGTGACTAGTATGGGGCTCTGTTTTGTATTTTTGTATCTGTGCTGAAAACAATGTTGATAAGACAGGGATGTTTTCATTACTGTTGAGCAGATCTTACACAGAGCCTAGGGAGCTCTGGGAGGGGCCACAACCAGGACTGCTGATCCCAACTGGATACCCTGATTTTCTGGAGATGGGTGAAATCTGCTTGTCCATGGGAAGTGGTGGATGAATCCCTGTGAAATCTGCCTGTCCATGGGAAGTGGTGGATGAATCCCTTGCTTTGCTTTACCTGTTCAACTGTCTTTATGTCTACCCATGAATTTTCTCACTTTTACCCTTCTTATTCTCTCTCCCATCCCACTGTGACAGAGAAAGCATATGTGTGGGGCTGAGTTCCCTGCTGGGTTTAAACCACAGTAGTTGTCACTCTTCCTGATGATTTTTCTGATCCCCTTTAGGTCCTAATGTTTTCTGGCCTGAAATCTATTCAGCTGTAAGCACAAATTATTAGTACAGAAGTCTGTTATGCATTTCTGTCAGTATACTAAGATGTATCATGTTTTTCTAAAGGTATGAAAAGATACCAGACAGATTCCAAGTCCTTCAGTCAAAGAATTAGACAACTGTAAGTAAAACTGAGTGCCTGTGTAAATTACACTGTGATATCTCACAATTAAAAATCGTGATAAATGAATCAGCCCTAAGGAAATGGAGATTGTTTGTAGTGAGTATTCTAGAATGTTTTTCCTATCATTACTTTATGTGATAAACATTTTCAACTATCTATTTGCACTCTTAATTTGTCTATAATTTGTTTTGGTTGAAGAACTACATCTATGACATCTTCACATATATATGTCTTCCCATCAAGTAAAAATCTTTGGCAGCTGAACGGAACTGACTGAGAGGTATCATTGCTAATTTTCCTTTTATTCTCTCTCACATTCAAGACAACTTTTATTAGGCTTCAAATACCAATACTATTTTTAAAATGGAACTTACTGATTTAAGAGGCCAGAGTTTAAGCCATATTGAGTGACACAATACCAGATCACAGCTTCAGGTAGGGATTTTGAAGCTATTCTCAAGTGCAATTTTACAGACAGCTAAAGGTTCACAAGCCATCAGGAAATACCCTTCAAATGTCTCCAAATGTAATATGATAGTAACTGGGCTCAGGTCAGTAGGTTGAGGATGCTGTTTAATGCTGTCATTTATGGTCTCTTCTGAGGGTTGACATTTCTGACTTAATGAAAGTTTTGATCATCTCTGAATACTCCCTTACATGAAAAAGCAGAAGAGACTATGGCATTCCAACCCAGACCCATTTTTGTCCTTAGCTGGGCAACAACATTTTGCTTGAAATTAAATTTTGATCAAAATCAAATGTGAGACTAAGAAAAAAACCAAAATGAGCACATAGCATGTAGGTTTTCAGACATGACAGTATGGTATTTTCCTTTAAGATTCAAGTTGCTTAAATGCCTGGAAGAAAATGCTCCTTACTCCAGACCACTGCCTGTACCAAGTGCTAAGCATTCTGTTGCTTTGCTATACATAGGCACAGCAAGCTTAAGCTTCTCCATTGCTAACAGTGAAACTTTTTTTCCCTCTAAAGAAGAAATCCTAAATCCCAGGCTTCCCTACATTGCCTGCTGCTCCAGACAGCCTGGCAGCCTCCTAGTAGGAAAATCTCAACACTGTGTAAAAATCAACATCTCTTGCATAAAATCTATTCTATTCCTCATAAGCCAGTGCTGGCACCCTGGATAGAAAGTAACCTCATTTCTTATTCTCATCTATTTATTTTTTTTTTTTGCCTCTTCCCTCCAAATAAGAGCAATTCTACTATTATAAAATGTAGCATCATAGATCCTTATACACAGCTCTATATTATTCTATATAGGATGACAGAAAATAAGAGTTTCAAGCAGGAAAGGACAAAGGTGAACAGAGGAATAATAAAGTCATGAATATAATAACAGAAGGAATAATAAAATCATTGGCGAAGTAAGAGTTTCCTTGACATTTTTAATTTCATGAAATTATCCTCTGTGTTTTTTTTTAAATGAGTTGGAACCATAATTTACATTTGCCATTGACAAAGAGACAAAATTGCCTTTCAACATTAATGACTTAATGCTGGCATTACAGTCTGTATTATTATTAAAGTCTGTACTTTGACAGAAGCTTGATTCCTATTTTGTTATGTATTCTATCAATATAATGTACACAAACATCTCATCTTGCAAGTACATGACTAATTAAGCAAAAATGCATGCATTCAATATATTATGTAATTAGCTGTGCAAGTCTCTAGTTATGATCAATAAGCAATTTGAGTAATCATTCATCTGTGCATTGAAATGCAGTAAGTACAGGGATGATTTCAAGCCCCTTTTCTATGTATATACTACTGGGACAAGACAGAGAGGTTCTTCCTCTCCTGCTGTCTTCAGGCTTCCACTACTTAATATGCTTATTAGGAAACACAATGGCTGACAATATAGAAGAAGCCAAGGTCAAAAATCTATAGATCTTCCTTCCCCATTCCCTTCCTCTCTCCTTCCTGTTGTGTAATGAGTTACTATTTATTTTCACTCCTGAAATACAGAAGTAAAAGCATCCACAAAAGAGGAGTGCACTCTTTTTGTATAGAAAGCTTTGTCTCAGGAAAGAGAAAGTGAAAAGCTGGTCAAAGTGCAATTGTTACTGATTCTAATACATGTATTCATAAAATTAAAAAAAGCTTTTAAAAATCCAAACTAAAATAAATGGAACAACTCCAGACAGCAAAACCCAAAAATGTGCACCTTTCTGTATCAAACTGTGAGCCAACTGGTGAGTTCAAGCATCAGATCAATATGCTATACGTGTAAGCTTGTTTAAAAAGAACTATCAATTGGAATAAACCCCAAACCCTGAGTCCATTTGTTTAACTACATAACCCATAAACTGGTTTGTAATCTTTATCTGATTCATAGCTGTTCAGTCATGGTTAATTTTTTCCCTTCTCATTATAATTGCAGAGGTCTGTCATCTTCCCCTTATGTCTTTGGATTCCTGCTCTAAATATTGCAAACAAAAAATTCCTTTTCTTTTGAGAGAGTAAAGAATTTGGCTAACAGCAGTCCTGAAAACTTTTTTTTTCTGTGCTAGACAATTGCAAAAAGTTAAATGTGGTTAATTCAACCAAAGGAGACCATGAGTGTTCCTTAGAAATCTTTGGTCTTTAGGATTATGAAGGTGGCATATTCAAGTGAAAACAAATATTTAACTAGATTTTTAGCCTCAAAATACATCTGTAATCAATGATGTACTAAAAACATCTGAAACAAGATAAGCACATCATTATCTGATCACTGATGTCAACACTGGGGCAAATTCAAGTTATATGCAGTAAATGATCTGGATGAGTCTGTTCTTCAGATAATATATTTAAAAGAATCAAGTTGATTAAGTCCTGGATGGTCTTAAAGTCAACAAACACAGCATCCCTTTCACAATGATATATTCTGAGACTTATTGATTAACTCCTCTTACTGAGAACACTTGTGACTCATTTTTCTACATGGCTAAATAAATTATGCATCTAGATCACACCATACATATAAGTACTACACACAGCAGAAGGACTTTGGCTGTCAAGAAGGAAATGTATCTGTACATTTTACATTTTAGAACCATAATACAGAAGAGGTTTATTAAGAGTAACAAATTAATGACCTGACAGTGCAGAATTGTTCCCTTCAGTATTATGTGTTTCAGAATGTGTTATGCAACCCAATTACAAAAGCATTAAGTGATAGGAGCATCATCATTTCCCCTTGGGAGATGATTACTCATACTTAACTGAGGAATTTCTTTTATCCCTTGCATTAAACCTATTTTCCCTTCTCTTCTTAAGTACACTCAGTTTTTACTATCTGAGACTTGAAAAGAACCATTTTCCACCTGTGATTTTACTCACTTTCAACAGTTGTAACCTCTGTTAGTGTCCTTTATTGTCATTTGATCCTATAGTGCAAATTTAATCCCAGACTTCTTTGTGTCATATCAGTGACTTCATGCTTGGTGGGATGTCACTGTGATCTGGATGATCCAGGTACCAAAAGCTGTTCTACCTCTGCATTCCTTCAGAGCTTGAGAGAGGAAAAAAAATAATTTGGGCTAATCTTGGGTTATTAGTAGCCCTTTGCTGCTTTATTTTGTTTGCTGTTTTTCCTCTTTCTCTAGGAGAATGAGGAAGGATGTTTGTTTTCAATTGAGTAAATAAATCAAGCACTTTTCTGTACTGTTTTCATCATCTATAATTACTTACGTAACTCTGCAACAGAAGTAAAAGGCTTCTTGCTTTGGATACACTTATCAATGCTCTTTTTAAAATGAGCTAATTGCTCCTCAAGTTTTCACTTGTTTTCCAATTTTGTTTTTTACATTTGAACTCCTACAGTTTATATACTTTTCTATTGCACTAGTCACTAGAGCTTTTGAGGCAAAACACTTTTAACACTCATTTCTGGATTTTTTTTCTATATTATTATTTAACTGTGGGAGGGGATTGCCTTTCTTGTACCAGCCTTGTCCAAGCTAATTGCTCCTCAAGTTTTCACTTGTTTTCCAATTTTGTTTTTTACATTTGAACTCCTACAGTTTATATACTTTTCTATTGCACTAGTCACTAGAGCTTTTGAGGCAAAACACTTTTAACACTCATTTCTGGATTTTTTTTCTATATTATTATTTAACTGTGGGAGGGGATTGCCTTTCTTGTACCAGCCTTGTCCAATATTTATACCTTCTGGATTTTTTTTTCTATATTATTACTTAACTGTGGGAGGGGGTTGCCTTTCTTGTACCAGCCTTGTCCAATATTTATACTATAGATGCCATAAAATCCCAAAACAACCAAGTTCTACTTTGTGTGAAAAAATTTAATGCCCAGTAAACTGGATTTGAATTTATTGTGCACTATTTCTCTCTGATACTTGGTTCCCAAAACCAGAGCAGAACAGTTAGTAGAGACTTTTTTGAGTTCATCTGTTCCATAACACAGGACCACCTCAGCTTAGCAACCATGTATGCACGAAGTATATAAATTTTGGTTTATGTTACAAATTTTCATATTCATGTCCTGTGCTGTGAATCCAGACAGACATTGTGCTGGTGTATCATACTTGCAGGGCTTGCACACCTGAAGCTTATAAAATGTCAGCATGCAGTTGTCAGTGCAGATGGGTTAACAGGTCTTCACAAGGAAACCTGCAGCTGTGTGGCCTTGTACTTTATTTTAACTGACCAGTAAAATAATTTTATCCCATATTAAGTTCCTGGAGCAGACAATCCTTACCAGCTTACAATGTGAAAAACTGATTTATAGTCACCACAGGAACCAACTCCTTTGTGTAATTATATATGCATAGGGGAATATAACCTCTGCTTGTGTGCAGCAAGCAGTAATTCAAAGTACCAACACACTGCCTGTCTAAATATGTGCTGATTGGAAAGAAGGAATTTGATGGATACAGTCTCCCTGCAACCTATACATAGCCTTCTGCTCACCTAGGAACCAGTGGCACTGAAACACCCCTGGCTCCCATGGCCAGATAATCAGCCCATCTCTGTGAAAAATGCAGGGCACGGATTTCCATCTGTTTTAAAGGCAAAAGCACAGAGCTCCAAACCCAAGGGACACTATTGCTGTTTTAGGCATTTCAGGGCACTTGTTATCTCTGGCTTATGTTTGAATGAGGTTATATTTCTAAACTTAGCAGCAGGCATGGTGATTATTTTTCTTGCCACTTAATTGTCCTACAGCAAGGTTGATAGATACAGACTCCTTAAACAGACAGGAGTAGAGACTACTCAGAATGAGGCACCTTATATTATCAAGTCCTGGTGGACTAATATTGTTCTTGGCTACACTAATGAAAACTGGACAATTCCTACCCACTTCCATTAACTCACATCCCACAGTGTTTGGATTCAATGTTGTCCAACTATTCTGGCCCCCCAATACAGAGGGCTTTTACTTTCAGAGTCTTTTAAATCTTGTCGCTACAGGAGGCAGCAAAAAAAATGTCAAGTAGCCAAACCTTTTCCAGTAGCTTTAAAGAAAAAAAAACAGGTAATGTTCTAACTAAGGTCTTGCTACAAAACTATTTCTAATAAACTTCAACATTTTATATACAGTAACTTCATCTTTACTGTCTGACAAAGCACCCAGACATCCTAATGATGGACACATTTCCCTTTACTCACAAAACTTCCTTCAACTCCACTTCCTCTTTCACCTGATGATCTTTACAATACCAATCTGAATCTCTTCCTAACATGCCCAAAAAAAACCCCAAACCAACATTAATATATGTAAAAATTTACAATTTTCTAATCAACAGAATAAAGCCATATGCAAGGCACATTAACCTACTAAAAATGAGAAAAGTACTAATGCCACTTCTAATGATCCTATCACTAAAGTAGTGCCCCACATTTGGATCTGCCTTGTAGAAAGAACATTGAAAAGTTATTGTATGCTCAAAGACCTGCAAGAACAATTGGTAGACCTGAAAACAGTGCAAAAAATATTATTGAAATTAAATTCTTATAGAAATTCAATTTCACTGCTTGAAGGACTAAAAACGTTAGTTTCAGTTTCTAAGTATTTTTTCTCTAATCAGTCAGTATAGGGATAATATGGAAATAAGTAAATCAGTACTTTTTAATGGTGAATATCAAAGCATCAATCCCTTCTCTTTGTAAAAAAATATTAATGTAAACAGAATGGCCATAGGTTTGAGATAATACTGGGCTTACATTGTGAAGGACTTAAAATAACATATAGCATACATTTTTCCTCTTTCAAATGCAATGTTTATAATAAGCCTCTTGCTACACAGGTTTTCTTGCTACAGAAGGAGCTGGAAGAAGTGCCCCTTAACAGGCAAAATGTTTACTCTTAAACATAGTTGGCATGACACAGATTCACAGAATGGCTGAGGTTGGAAGGGACATCTGGGGGGCATCTTGTGCAACCCCACTACTCAAGCACCACCTGGAGCTGGTTTTCCAGGACTCTGTCCAGGTGGCTTCTGAATACCTCCAAGGAAGGAGACACCACAACCTGTGCCAAGGCTCTGTCAAACCACCATAGTGAAAAACCTCTTGCTCTGACACTGGTTGCAAACCATATTTTTTGTAAAACTCCAGTTCACCAATGCCTTTAGATGACCTCAGATGTGCAGGTAACACAGGTTTCACACTAATCACTAGAGGGAATAGTCATAAGCTGAGACAGAGAAGATCCAGAGCAGATGTTGGGAAAATTTTTTTCACTGTTAAGGTTGTCAGGCACTGGAATCAATTGCCCAGAGAGGTGGTGAAGTTGCCAGTCATGGAAGTGTTTAAGAGGCATCTGGACGTGATGCTGGAGGATATGGCTTAAGAGTGACAGCAGAGTGACAGGTTAATGGTTGGACTCAATTATCTTAGAGGTCTCCTCCAACCTCGATGATTCTATGACTCTCTGATTCTAATCTGGGGTTCCTTTGGGCAAACCAAAAGAAGAGATCAAAAAGCTGTATTTTCGAGTGGTTGAGGAGTAATGAGTATTTTATCTTAAGAGGTTTTAATTTGATTTCTAATCTATGCTAATAACAGCTATTAGTTACTATTTTAAACAGTTCCAAACTTAAAACTTTCATAAATTTTTGTGAAAGGCTTTCACTACTCATTAAGAGTATCATGCAATTATAAGTGCTGAACCATTTCTGCATTTGTTCCGTGTCTCCAGCCATAGTCAAGCATCAGTACAAACTTGCACTTTGTTTATCAATAAGCAGAAAACCAGTAAATTGCCCACAAACATAACAGAAGACAAAACCTAATTTGTTCTTACCGACAGGTGTGAAAACCTTGTCCTGTATGTTGAGATCTCTGATTCACACTTTTGAGTTTCAACATAACCTGTTAGTATGTAAAATGTACCTTCTATTATCATTATAAAGCTTGGGTTTTTTTGAAGAGATGCTTAGCAGAATGCAATATGTATGATACCACAGATTTTAGTTTGAAAAAAAAAGAAAATTAAAGAAAAAGGTAGAGGACGAATATGTCCCATCAAAATTGATATGATGGTGGGATTTATTAGCATCCCATGGCAAGAAAGCAGGAACTGTAAATGTTTATAAGCCTACACTCACTGGAACTTCTCCATGAAGAGTGGGTGTCAGCTGTGTGGAAAGAGACAAATTGAGAAGGTTCTATTCTGCCCTTGATGTGTGCACAGACTTTAACTTCAATTAGTGTCATTAATCAAGAGGAGAATCAGCTCCCAGGCCTACAGTAATTTGATGTTGGTGTCTCATCAGGTACCCCATGCACTGAGAAAAGACACACCCCAATGCTGACAGTGACGTATCACCTGGCTGTTAGCTCAGTCAGATGCCATATGCTTAAACTGAGAGATGGCTGACAACTGTGACAGGACATCAATTACTGTCATCCAGCCACGTACCAAAACACACATGGGTTCAACCCAGCTTCCCTGTCAGACCACTACTAGAACTCATTAAGTGTTCTGTATTTAAAGCCCTTGCCTTTCTCTGGAAACTGCAATTAATCTAATTGTGATTGACACAAAGGCTCAGGTCAGGCAAGGATGGAGCCTGCAAGGGCTCCTGTGGTTAAGACTGACCCCAGCACAACCAGCAGCCTGGAAGCCACTCCTCAGAAAGCTGGTTCTGCACCTTGTCCCTGTTTGAGCTTAAATGGAGATTTAAAGACATACCTTGACTTTCTAACTCCTATAAATAAATGTGAGAAACAGATGATCTAAAAATTCTTTTACTGTCTCTTCTGAGCATGAGTTTTAAATCTGTGTGAAAAGTTCAGTTGTGGCTGGACAGGAAGTCAGAACCCAGGCCAAGCAGGATATCAACCACATCTCAAACTGATAGGGGCAGTAACATGCAAACAGAACCCAAAGCTCTGTTTTTGCTTCCCCAACTGATAGCAACAGGTTAAAATTATGCAAGCCCCATTCCCAAAGTCTGTTTCTCATTCAAGAAGATGGGTGCTTTAAGACTTGTATCTGAGTGCTTGCTTATAATCTCCTCTCTGGAATACATTTTTGACCATTATTCAAGGATCTGAACTAGAATTAGGAAGAAAATTACACCATATCTCTACTTCTTGTGTTTGTTCAAACATTAAATCAGAGTGAGCATGGAAACTGGAAGTGGAATAGATGCAAAAAAACCCAGCATACTTGGAATGCAGAAAAAATACAATTAAAACATTTTCTTAACTGAAATATATATCATACCATGGAAAAATGAACCTTAGATAAATCACATGATTAAAAATATTTGTAAATTTCCATATTGGAACAGGACAATCTACTTCAGTGTTTTTGGTTCCCCCAATGTTTTCAGTCATTCTTGATCTTTCCATGTCATCGTTACAATTATTTTCCACAATAAAACATATCTATTGTAGCATTAATTACAGAATCAATCATCCTAAACCTTCAGTGTTTGCGTTTTTCTGCACCTAAAGAGCTGCTGAAAGCCATATGGAAAAAAAGAGTTTTTGTAATTTATAAAGGAAAAAGTTTGGGGTTTTTTTTCCTGGTATAGTCTAAACTTCCTTTCTCTAGCTTATCTTTCTAAATTAAATACATTTTTGAGAAGTTATAAATTTTGGAGATTTGCTCTTCAACACTTGGATCAACTGTTTCTAACAAAATTTAGTTAATCAGTCTATGTTCAACAGTATCAAAATGAGTCTTCCACATTAGATAAAAACACAACTTTATTTGCATGTTACTTATATTGTTGTATATGGATTTCTTCCTTTTCAACATGCTGAGTAAAATATTTGGATTAAAAGGAAATATTAATGAACTGTAATAAACAAATATAATTTTAAACCCTGCTTTCAAAAAGCAATTAAAGATACCTATGTATTGATACTATAAGGAGTATGTCTGGCTTTTAAGAGCTCTCTCTGGTATATATTTGCACTTTTGAAATAGAAAGCGTTTAGAAATACACTCTGTATATACACACAAGACATGCAGTGAAATCACCAGATACCAGTGGCATTGGCAATTGCTTCCTGCATTGTGTGTGAAGTCCCCTTGGTGCTCTAATTGTGGGTCGAATTATCTCCAAAGGCCATGCATTTGTTGTGGACTAAATCACAATTATTGCAAAGTGAAGGCAATTACAGCATAGCAGCTGAGGCTTGGGAACATATGGCCCTGAAGCAACTTCTCTGTGTAAGTTAGCTCTAAGTGATATTGAAAATCCATGTGGTTAAGGCTCCTTAAGGGCTTTGACACTAGGATTAAGTTGCCTAGTAAAAAGCAGGTGCTTTTGAAATGTGTAAGTTTCAGTAATACTGATGTTTGCTATGACTTTTTTGGGTTTTTTTCCCCTTTTATTCTTTCTTCAGCTCTCGGTCTTGATCTCATCAGCTTGTAGAAGCATAATTTTAAAATGTTCACTGCCAGCTCTAAAGAATTTCTTGGGATTTATTCTTATGTGGTGTTGTTACTCTTTTGATTCTGGAGGGGTGTTTTTTTGTGAAATATTTGATAAAAATTATACAAAACCTGTATTAAACTTTGGTCATGACTTGAGAGTGGAGGATGACTAGCAATCTAGTCAGCATGTTAGGAATTCAAAAGAAAAACCTATATGCCTTTGTTTGATATCTACGAAGGACTTTTTCATCTGTCAGCCTTGAAAACTAAGCATGAGATCTGTATCAAACAATGGATTCTTTCTTTTTCATGCCTTATCTGTCCTGGTAGTAAAAGACAACTTGAATTTCACTTTATTTACTTGATGATACGTTCACTCTTTTGTATGTGTTTCTTTTCTTCATTATCACTCAAATACACTCATACTGTTTGCTGAATTGTTATGGGGTTCAAAAGTATATAACCACAATATTCACAGAATACTTTTGAATTACTGCTGGAAGTACTCTATAAAAGAGAAGGCCACAGGAAAGAGAGGGGTGTCATTTCATGATTTCTTTTGAAGTACCCATTTATTCTCAAAACTTAATTTTTGTTAGTGAGTTTTTTGGTTAATTTTTGCATTCGTAAGGAAGCCTGAAGTAAGATGGCTAGTTTGAAAAGATGCCTCAGAAGGGTTTTAACAGGGTATTGTTCATTTTCTTTGCATTTCATGGCACACCTTGAAATAGAGTAAGATTGAAATGTACAGGAAGCATCTACAACTCTCCCTGTTTTATGAAGTTCATTCTACCATTTCAGCCTCTCCCCAAGAAGTCACTCTCTGTTGAGCACAAGGTCTTCACACTTTTGACATAAAGTTCTAGGTACCTGAAACATAACTTTGGATTAGTTCCTACCTCACAAATATTTGTAGATAATTGAAATTTCCACCTGAAAAAAAGCACACTGAAATGACACTTACAGTTCTCATTTCATAAGGTCTTTGTGTCTTAATAAAACACATTATTAGGGAATGAAGATAAGAAATGCACACAAAATTCATGCTCTGATATGGCACAGGGATTCTTAAAAGCCTGTAGGAAAACCTATGCCTCATAAAGCAGCCTATGAAATTAAAGAGGCATCCTGGATCCCTCCAAAATGTCTATGATGTGATATATTACCATCACTTCTGACCACAGACTCTGCCTGCTCTCCCATTACGACCTTGCTGATCTCCCACCCCTTCCACATGGCTCCTCTGAGAATCCCAGCTGGCTTTCACTGACTCCTAACAGGGAAAATTATGTTTGCTTGCTTTAACTCACCAAACAGAGGTAAGGTGCTGAGACTCAGTAAAGCAGGCTATGCAAAGAACCACTTGAATTCAGTTCTATAAGGTCAGCAATGATTTTGAAAGGCAAACATGGAGAAACAAACATCTGACTACTTTCTGACTGATATTTTAAAGCGTCAGGCAAATACTGCATACAGCTCAAAAGGTAGATCTAGAACAAGTATGAGAAGACAAAAATCACTCAGTAATTCAAATACAGCAAATGGCTTCAGAGAAGATCCTGGTGGATAGCTCTTGACTGGGGAAAGGGACATGACCATCTTGCAGAGAGTGCCATGCTGCCTACATTGTAATCTAGCCATTACTGACTAATTCCCACAAGCTTCTACCTGTACTATGTGGAAACACTGAAATGCATAGAAAATACGTAAACACATAGAAAACCTTATCAGGGTATGTCTATTCAGCAAGACCATTAAATCCCCCAGCTTTCAGGTAACTTTGTGCTGGTTTTGTATCAGAGTTTTCACATGATCAGCTGCTTAATTCCACAAGCTATTCATATCTCTAAAACGCCTATACATTAGCAACAATTTTCATCATAGCTGTGGCTATCTACAAAACAAGGAATTAATAGTTATCATTGTTAAGGAAAGTTCCCTGTCTGATCATCCAGGAGCCACTCTGAGGTAGGACTGAGGCCCCTTTGCCTCACACCCCACACTCACATGGCCAGACCAGGTTTCCTTAGCAGCTTGGCCCCATAGCAGAGTCTCAGATGTCCAGACCCTTCAACTAGTTTAATCTTGGTGTGATAATTAAATAACAGCTTTAACTGGTGCCTCTGAGGAGGGACCCCAAACACAGGAAACCTTGGGCTTTTATACCCTCATAATCCAAGCACACAATGTCTGGTGTCCTAGGCTCCTGCTGTCTGTCTGAGTGTCTGATCACCTGTGTGGCATCACAGATTCCCTTGCCCTTGGTTATACAAAGGGTTTTGCCTGTGGCTCTCACCACCCAGAGCTCAATCTGCAGCTTGCACTGCAGCTGAACCTGTATTGAATATGTTCATCAATGTTGTGTATGTGAGCAAGTGGTAAGGAAGAGTATTTGTTGGCCCATGCACAGCCATAGACTTGTGCAAGCCTGAGCTGATATATTGATGAGTAGCAGTCTACTAAGTGCACAACTTTCAAACATAGTTTACAGACATATTTCTGTGGTTTAACATGTATACTCTCAGCTGGCTGAAGAAAACCACCCTGGATTCTACATGTGAAGATGTATCTTTAACATCTCAAGGCTGCTCTGGTAGAAGGCCCAGCTGAGAGCTGGTACACTATCAAGAAGATATTTGTAGAACAGATATTATGTTTGATTTTTTTGTTTAGTTGGGTTTTTTTAACAGGTTTTAAGTGTCAATTATTAAACAGGAAAATTTTGTAAGATTCCACATGTGAAATGATTAGAGCACATACCACTAATTAGCCTAATGGCACCCACTGGTAAATATTTATAACCATAAAGAAGGTTAAACCATCAACAGCAGTATCATTGAGATTCACAGAATTCAGAGTATAGAGATTAAGAACACTTTCTATCAAAATTAGGTACTCTAGAGAAAACAGAGTAAAAATTGCTTACTAGGAAGACACATAGAATAATTTCACATTGTATTCTGGTATTACCTATAAGAAGATGAAACCAGCAAGTAATTTTAAAGAGTAGTTAAAAGTTTAGGCAGCTTATAAAGAAGACAAAAATCAAGTGAAAGGGTCAAGAGTGAATAGTACGTTATCATCATGTAAGATCACCTTTGTTTGAAAAGCCCTGACACAAATATTTAGCCTTGGCTCTGTGTTTAGATTCCATTGTGATTTCAAAGGCAATGAGGTAAAAAAGGGTACAGGTCAACTCAAAAGTTCTGAAAATGAAAATAATATGTTGGTGTCATTGTAAGTATTATCTATCAATTTCATTTAACATCAAACACATTCAATACGGTTTAGGATTGATTAACCAGATACTGCTGAGACAAACATTTTAGATACTCAATCCCATCTTCATTCATTGAATACAAAAATCACATTTCCTGAGAGTTTGCAAATCTAAACCCTCCTGAGAACACAAGTCTTTGCTGATGCATTTTGATAGGTTAATGTTAGTAAGAAAAATATATACATCACATCACCTATGTATGTCAACAAATCCCAGTGGCACACCAGTATCTGAGAGGGGACAGAAGACATTCCTCTGTTTCAGCTTGTGCCTGGAGCCTCTTGTCCTATCAGTGGGCACCTTTAAATAGAGCCTGGCTCCACCTTGTCAGACCCATCTAAATTAGCCTTTTAACTAGCCTCAGGTGTTTGGGATTCCTACCAAGAGAGGAAATACCCTGTCTCTTCGCAGCATGACACACACTATTGTCTACTGTCCTCAACAAATAGTATCACAAGTTTTAATATTTCTCAAGACAAGTGGACAAAGTCACAGAAAAAAAATTACTGCTTAATGGTAATGCTCATACAGCATTAAAAATATATTTTAAAATGTCATTTATATTCATCAAATTTTTTTAGTGTATGTATTATTAAGTGCCTAATACCCCATTTGTATGAGGAAACTCTAAGCAAATACTTGGAATAACAATTTTTCAATATTGTGTTTCATTTAGCATTTTGATCTACTTATCCAACACTGTTATATTCAAAAAAATCAGTCACCCAACTTTTTTGTAAGATATATACTCTTACAAAGCAAAGATCTTTTGCTTTAGTTTTCCTGTAGTATTCGTCAGAAAAGCATAGTTTCCATTCTAAAATTCTCCATGGTCACTGGCATTGCAAATAAGCTCACTAGTGCATTTTGCATTCTCAAGTATTACATTTGTTCAACAGATTTAAAAAATATGTAACTCCACATGCTCATTATCTTCTTCACTTTGGTAAGGAGGCTGTCAACCTTGTCAATTATATTACTTTAGAGACTTTCCTTTTATTTTTTCCTCCCATGTTTTTTAACCTTTCTGATCATAAGCTACAAAAATTTTCTCTATACCCTCACTTTGTCTTCAAATAGCCCTTTTTGAAAGAATCTCCCCTTTAATTTTTCATCAGACTTTGTGGCACACAGGTAGTATATCTTTATTATTCCAGTGTTGCTTTCCATCTTTTATGAATTCACTTTTCACTATATATTATATTCTGCAGACCTATTGTACTCTTCACCTCCTCAGTTCATCCTTCTGTTCTGTCCTTTTTTACCTGCAAGCCCCTTCTCCCTACTGTGACCTTTCCCAGCCCTTTGAAATCTCCAGTTTGTACCTGTCCTTCAAGTCACACTGCTAACCTTCAAAACAATTTTGCTGAGTGCAGCCTGGACCTCTCTTTGAAGATTTTATTCTAAACTACTTTTCAGACATATTGTAATTGGAGACAACCCAGACAAAAAAAATCAACTGTCTTTTAATCTCAGAACCTACCAAACCAGGGAAGCGATCCCATGCCGTTCAGGCCTCTGATTGCTACCAAAGAAGTGCTGCTTTCTCTGAAGAGTTGCAATAGTCAGAAGGCAAAAGTGCTGAACTTCATTGGAAAGAAGACTGGAGAGAGAAGAAATGAGGCTATCAAGTAACTTACTTAAAACATAACTATTTCATCAATGTTTCACTTCATATTTTTACGTAATCCTAGATGAAGATTTTTGGACACTTCTGTAAAACCATTAGCTCTACTAGCTGCAACATGCAGATTAAACAAGTTTGATCTTTAAGCTCTGATTCTGTCAGACAATCCTAGATGTAGTTAAGCAGTAAGTTTAACCACATTTTATGGGATGTTGTGCCACTTTTCTAGGACACTAACTTGATGCTGAACCTGTGTTCACCAAACACTCACAAATGGGGTAGCTTTCTTAAAGGCTGCAGACATATTCTCTCACTTCTAATCTTCATTTCATGCTTATCACTGCAATTTGAGATGTGAAAATTTACAGATCAAATACTGAACAAGGAACATGCTTTGTCTATAGGAATAACCAGACAGATGCTATTTCCTCCTGGTATTCTCTCACTTGCTGCAAAAATCATATTTTCAATGTACAAAATTCTGTACATGCCTCAATACCTCAGATATTTGGCTATGACCAAATTTGCTCCTTCCTCATCTTTTACGGTACAAGCCTGATCTAGCACCAAATGAATAAAGCATAGGTATCAGGAAATAGAAAAATCATTCTCAAATAGACTGTAAGTTTTTGGAAGGTACAAAACATTGGTCTAATACAAATCTAAACAGAAATCACATTTAATAATAACTGTTCCATTTCTATAGTCATTGATGTTACAGTAAAAGATACAAACTCACAACTGTTCATTTGCCTAGTACACCAGCAGTACATATAGAAAAGTTGTCTGAATGAGTAAAGAAAACTCAACTTTACTTCAGCTTTTGGACTTGCCCTCTTACTAGTTTTTATCATGTCCTTTCCTACTCCTTTTCAGTTTTTCTTTGCAGTTAAGAGCTGTGTGCATACCCCCGTGGCTCTTGCACATTTTCAGCCACTCTTACTTAATATTCCTAGGAAGCTACAGTCTCGTGGCACAGGAGCTGACAATAGTTGGAACTAGTCTTTTGAAATTAATAAAAGCTATGCCACTTTATGGTGGAATCATTATGCAGGGCCAGGGACTACTCAGATACAAGAAATATCTTAAAAGCAATACTAAATAAGCATCATCTTAGGTCTTTAATGATTCATTTTTAGGGTATCACTAAAAGGAAAAATAAACTATTAAAGAACAGCTATCATATTCTCAAGTTACAGTTATCTTGAAGTATTTGTTTTAAGCATTAATTGTCAAAACAATGTCATGCTGTAATTGGCTTTAGTAGTTTAATGCTAAGATAGGAAGAGGCTTCATAATGATGGTGTTAACTTCTAAAAAGCTCAGTCAGTACCCTTTGTTATCGAGATGAAATTTCAGTTCACAAGGAACATGATTTCAATACCCATGCAGTGATAATCCAGGTAGAAAGAGACCTATTCTACTTGAGCCATTGAAGCTGAAAAGTGCGTTGAAGAGTTTTAACACAGTTTATTCCTTTTTTGTGAACTAGGAAAATGAAACCCTGCTTTAAGAATTATTTTAAGTCATTCTATGGAATTTTTTTTTGCTGTTTTCTTTCAAGATTTTATATCCCATATCATCTATTTCATCGTAGCTAATATATTTTCCAAATGAAAGTGGTTTGCTTCACCCTTTTGAAAGTCAAAACTGTACAATATTGTTAGGCCTGAGTTAGAGAAAATAAAAAAGAAAATCAAAATTAAAATAAGCTGCACATATATTTGAATCAAATATTATTAAAGGAAACTCAAGATGGCATATTCAGGAACATCACTATCTCTAAAACTGCTTGACAGCCATTTCATACCTCATCCTGAGGGGTATGGAAACACTGGTATTTCTCCTTCCCAGATAAGATGTACAGAAATAATAAGGCTCATGAAAACCTTGGGTACCTAAATCAAGGCAGATGAAGTCCAAAGACAAGGAGTTGGTTCCCTAAAGTACACACCCAAATATTCACCCATATTTTTCTTAGATCCAAGTGGATCTAGACATAAGAAACTTATTCAGGCATCACAGTGTACTATTCTCTAGCAAACAGTCTAGCAGACTTAATAGAAACAAGAAGAGTCCCTAAAATTAATAGCAGAATTCCTCATACTATGATTTAAATTACTATCTTTTGTAGGGGAAGATAAAAGCAGAAAAATGAAAGTGGTTTTCAACTCTTCAAGAGGTATTTCACTATCTCACCAAGAAAATGTTAAAAAAAGCATTAAAAAAGGTTTTTTAAATACATGAAATATATAAATCAATGTAAACATTTTAACAGTCAACATAAATAACTGTAGATATAATCAATAATGTCAGAAAGTATAATTGAACTCTAGCCTATCTCTTAATACAAATCTCAGAGTCTTGTAAACCAAGCCTGATATGTCTAGTCCACTGAACAGACTTTTCCATTATTTAAAAATGCAACTGATAAAATTTTACACGGTATGCAAAAATACAACACTTCCCTTGAAAGAATTCTGACAAAAATGGGAAATGATAAACGCTAAATTTTCTTGCTAGATTCACCTAAAATTTTTATGTTTAGCAGTTACATCATTAGTTACTAACGTACTTATGAAAATTGTTGGTCATCAAGCATTTATTACAATTTTTAAAGGCAAGAAGCAATGAAACTTTGAAGTCAAACCCTTAAATATCAGTGAAAAATTCAATTTTCTTTCAGCTAATAATGTAAAATAAGGTATTTTTCTAGATGATTATTACTTCTGCTTCTTCTTGTCCTACAGTCTACTCACTTCTAGTACTTTCAATATCCCTCAGTATTGATTAGGAAAAATACTGCCAATCTGCTTGGTTTCTAATACAAATTTTGCTCTGCTGCTCTAGTACATGGTGCATCATTGCCTACAAAAAGGCACTTATATGTAATAGGATTTCTTGAATGCAGTAAAACTTGTTCATTCATACACAACATGGTATTGACTCAGCATCTTAGAATACAATTGTTATATATTTCTGTTTATGACTGGGAAGGTGAGTTGTGTGTTTATGCCAATACATATAAATGATAAAAACTTCAATGTGCCTTTCTCTTCAGATGAAATATCTATATACTTGCAGTAAACATTTAATTCAGCTAGTAAAATCCTGACACCACTTTAAACTACTTTATAACTTTATCTCTGTCAAATGACATTTTTCATCCTCTATTTTACTTATTCTGAGTTATTTATGTTAAATTATATCAAGAAGAGGTTTAGAATGAATGACAATAAGGTTCGCATGGAATAATCAGACATCTGTTGTTGTTTTTCACTCAAAGGCATCTTTCTAACCTCAGCTTTTTAGAAAACCTGGTCCATCTTTCTACAGTGAAGAAACAACACAGAAGTGATAAACCAGAGCAGATTTTTTTTTTACTCCATAACAACATAGATTGATCTGTGAATATAGTATTCTGAGATTACAGTTCAATGAATTCAGAACATAACTAAAAGGATTTTCTATCTTCCTCTGTGGACTGTGATTGAAAATATGTGTTGGAGAAAGGCTGGCCATGGCTGCTATAGCAGAGGACAGTCAATTTAAGCATCATTATTCTGAAATATTTTCTCCTTTTTTTGCTGCTTGTCATTACAGTCCTTCAATCTTGTGTTTATTTTCAGTGACTTCACTCCCAATCACCTACAACTGAGAACATCATCACCCAATCTCAGTAAAGTATAAAACATCTTGAGCTAAACTATATTTGTTTGGTTTTAGCTTCTTTTCCCAAGGAAAATATAGATATCCTTTGGGTCATTTTCTCAGTACACAAAGTATATATATAGCAAGCACTTGTATGCATAATTGATACAGTGGGAGAGAAAGGGGAACAGATTCTTAAGAGAATTCATGTAATCTAATCACATTTTCTTGGGAAGTTTCAAATACATATATATATAATAGAGATATATATAAAAGCTATCTCCAGCCCTTGTACCTTTCTCCTTTTGCTTCCCACTGACACTGGAAATACAATGTTTTTCAGTCCCTTTCTGAGTGTTAAAAATATTTCTGTTGTATTCTAAAATATAAGCCAACATATAATAAAAATTTATCCAGTTTGCACAGTAGGATATGCTTTTATTGCAATGCAAATTTTGTTTGTTAAAGGTCATTTTCTATCCTGGAAGGGGTATGTGCTCAGCCCTAGACTGACCCCTAGGCCTCTCTGGGATTTGGGTCTGCAGAATTGACTAATCGTGAAATCCATACCAAATCAGGCACAGATAACATTTTCAGAAAGTTGAGCAAATTGAAATAGTTCTTTTTATACACATTAGGACCTACTTTTCATACCTGAAAACAGCTATCAGAATTGATTAAATTTTTCTTTATGTATTTATTTAATTGAAATCCACATTTGGTAGTCTCTGAGCTGCAGCCACTCTCCATGCAAGTATCAATGGTGAATTTATTTTTTTATGGGGGTCATTATAGATCATATGTTGGACTTGCTGAGTAACCACTCACTCCCTCTCTCCACAAACAAAATATAAGTAATTTCTTTCCAGTAAAAATTTAGATCTCTTTGAAAATTAAAACTAAGGCAAATTTTGCATGTTCCTATTTTCAGAACTTCATTACAAAAGACATACTTAAGAAAAAAAATTAATCAGAAAACCTCAGAACTTGGCTGATACCAAAACATAGACTTCTTTAAAAGAAACAAACCGGTCTTTGATATCCAGAACTATGGGAATATAAAATTAACTGCTGCAGTATGAGGCACTGGAAAAAAACTATTCATGGACTGCACAATGTAAAAGATTGTGCAATTAAAGATCTGTATAACTCTTCATAACATTCTAACTGCAGTTTCCATAAAACCCATAAACTAGAGGCAGCGTACGATTATTAGACCAGGAGTTATGGCTTTACTTATTATAGCACTGTCATTTTCACACCATTATTAATAGAAGCAAGGGTAAGTAAGCATAGCTTCTAAGTAGTAGTAAGCATTTGCATGACTTTCTGCATCAGTTCTAGTCAATACAAGTTTTAGGAGACAAGTAAGCAAGTCAAAGATCTTTCTTGGGAAACAAAATGTGTTGGTTTCTGGGGTTTTGTGGTTGGTTTTTAAGGAAAAACACCACTTGTTGATGCAGTAAATGATACATAGCACCAGGATGGTGGAAAGCTTGAAATTTGCCATTATTGTTGATAACACTCAGAGCTGAAGTGGAGGAATGAAAACAAAACCAAACAGGGAAAACAAAACAAACCAAAGCAAAAACATCTGAAGGCTTGCTTTCTCCAGGGAAAAATCACACAACTTTGTCTGGAATCTTAAGTGTAACAGGAGAGACAGTTACATCATGACATCTTCTCATGTGCCTTTCAATGTTTTCCAGTATTTATATCTAACAGTGCCTTAGTAAAACAGAAGTAGGAAGTAAGAAAATTCTCATTAACTGTGAATATAAATCTTCCCAAGCAAAAGTTGCAAAATGTTTTAAAAATACTTATATTGCCGTTTCCCATGCTTCGCAGCTAAGTGTCCACTTTAACCTGGATTAAAATTGTCAGATCTCCACAAGCTAACCTGAATCTTCTCAGCATGGCTAGACAATTGTCTCTTGCCAGCCACAGAGCCTATGATGCCCATGGGCTCCTTAGGGTTGATCACTTTCTGGTGGCTCCTGTGCTGAGTTGCCAGAGCTGATGGCTGGATTGCAATGAGAAATGCCCTTTGGGAATGACTGATTTATGCCCATCAAATCCTCTCTGATTTTCTCGTACACTAGTTTGAAAACAAATGTGAAAGGGTAAACAAAAACAGTCATAAACTCAACCGTTTTCTCATCTGCATTTAAGTCATTAGATTACAGTCTCCGCTACTAATCATATTTCATAAACTGACATGAAACAGATAACAAAGATCAGCTGATTTTTAGCTGTAAGACAAGTTATGTTTTTCATTGGGTTGGTTTGGTTTCCAAAATAAAAACTTCCCTAAGAGTTACTGCTTCTAAACTGAAATGTGACTGTGATATCTTGGATTTTCAATGTTTTATTCACTTTGTTGTAAGTATCAGTCATTTCTAGAAAGGTATAAATCATTTCCAGAAAGACTCCCATAATCTAATTGCACAACATTGTTGTCTAGTGGAATAATATAGGAAATAGTAGCTTTCTCTTCCCTCTCCCTTTTTTTTAAAGCCATGTAAAATGTGGACTTATAGTAAACCATAAGGCCAAAGTCTAAGCTATCTTTATAGTTCTTCTACCTTCCTCATTTTCATGTGTGACTGAAATCTTAGCTCACCTATACTGTCTGAAAATAACAGTCGTTATATTAGGACAGAATAATACATCATATGTAATGATAACTAATTAACTCTCTTTCACTTTTTCCAGATGGACTGACAAAACCTTTTCATGCCAAGGATTTTTCTAGCATTTTTGAAAACAGATATTTTTATTTTTCTGTTAATTTTGGAGGTGAGCATAGGATTAGAAGACTGATCATATGGTTTTTCATCTTCTCAAGGCTTATGTGGGAGTAATAACATGATTTTGAAGACAAGTCATCTCACAAGAGGCATATTTAATGTTCTTTCTCTCTTGCAGTCTTTTTACCAGCTGACAGGACAGTCAGTGTCATCACTTGATGGGAAAAAATATGTGGTTTTCACTCCTATTCTTTACTCCTGGTGTGGACCGATGACATAACTAGTCATCAAATAAATGGAAGTTTTCCTTGGAAATTGTTGCTATGCTATGTCTAGACTTCATTTATGAAAGATTGCATGTTTCAGTAGTGCTCAAGGCTAGAGAAAGAGGCAATTGGTCCTTTATACCTTCAATATGTGGAATTATCAACCTAAACCACTTTGCACACAGAAAGTTGTACCATTGACTCTATGTATTTGTAAGATCAAACCTTCTGATTAAAGAAGTTTCCATATATGCTACTTTTTGATAAACTGCAAATCCTGCTAAAACAAAATAAAGAACACAGTAGATCATATTAATGGTTCAAAATAACAAGATAAAACAAGAAAGCTGGTTTAATGCAAGAAAAGAGATTATACAGATTGCTTAGTGGTCCAGAAAAGTGCCTGCCATAAATACTTTGCCTGTCATGGGTGAGGGAATGAGAATCTGTGTGCCTAAAAACCTGCCTGCATTATTTTCTCAAGTGCATCAAATCGTTTAGCAATGATATTTATTTTCTTTATTAAGCTTATGTCTTTTGGGATTGTGGTTTAGACAAAATGATCTACTAACTGAACAGTAATCAATTCTATTAAAACCTAACTTGAAGTTATTCTTTCATAGACTTGAAAAGCTAACACAGGGCATCCAAATAATAACTTTTGTATCTTCTATAAGCACAGTTCAGGGTACTAAAAATCAACTTAAATATTCTTCCTCAGAGTTAAATGAAAGTCTCACAACCAGCTATTAAGAAATACAACAATATGACAATCAAATATAACAATATTGGATTAAAACTCAACATTGTTGCATTTTTAGTCACACTTCTACATTTATGTAAACTACTACTTTTTGTTTAGCTTCAGGTTTTTGAGGGTTTTTTTAAATTAAAAATACACCTAAAATAATGAGAGGAAAAATGAGTTTGCATGGAATGGATGAGACAGAAAGCAATGGGATAAGTAAAAATCATGTATTAGGGACTGCATAATCCTTATCCACTTTATTACATTAATGCATGTTGCAAAAGGAAAAGACTATGAACAAGAAGTAATGGGTAGCAGAGGCAAGAATGGAAGTCAGATCTTATTCCTGCCTTGAATTTAAAAAGGAAAAATTAAACCTTACATTGAATTAATAAGGAAATATATAAATGTTTGTAAGCCAGAATCAACAAGGACATTAGTACTGCTTATTCTACACTTAACAGACAATAGCTAGAGATCTTGAGATAGAGCTTTGTGATCATGCCAGTCTTCTACCTTCATATGTTTTTACCTTCATAAAATATCAGGCTTGAAAACTGAACTCTTCCAAAAGCTATTTTCCTTTCAGAGGTAAGGTATCAAACCAATTTGAATCATATTCAGGAGGGAAAGGAGAAAAGCAATCCTACTGTATTTATCTGAAACCGTTGAGAACTTACTGTTCACACTTTTAGTTTTCAATTGCACATTGCAGGATTAAAGGCAGACAGCAATTTGTTGAAAAAGATATTCTATGTGAAGAAAGCTTCTCTTGAGATCTTATTTTATCACTAAGAGAAAATAAGGATGAAAACAATAAAAATTAATCTACTAACACTATGAGACACAATCTGGATTAGATCTGGATGTGTATGTGAATTTATTTAGACAGTTTGTGTATCCTTGGATGTCCTTTTACAAACACCATCCAAACACCTCAAAATTCTTGAAAATACAGAGATAAATGCCTTTTCCCATTATGTAAAGCCTGAAAAAAAAAAGATACTTCCTTGTAAATTCAGACTTTCTCTGATGTCTCAGATTGGGCACTTCTACCTTTTTGGAAACCTTCAAATCTGTCTTTGAAGAAAGTCCCACAGAACTGAATGCAGAAGGAAAACCACAGAACTTTGTACTTGTAGAAAATCCACCCGGTTTTGTTTAAGGTGTCAACCTTTCAATGCAATGTTCTCATGGTAAGGTAATTTTCATCTGCATGGACTGCTCAGGAATAATAGTCTATTGTGCAGTTGTGTTTATTTAAATAGAAATCAGGACATTAAATGAATTAACTCAAACAACTGACACATTTGAAAGAAAAATGGTGATTTAAAACACCAGAGGTGTGAGATTTACTCTTGCCTTTTGAAGTAGCATTTCACATTTAAACTTACAGAATTAAAAGGTGAGCATGCATTACTTTCTCAAATTTTTCAGTTTAACTATTCCTATTGTTCCATTTAGAAATTGTCACAGATGTCTGAAAATGTTAATTTATTTATATATTTATTTTTATCTCCAATGTGCAGAATAGTCATTTACATAAATTGACTCATTTCTGTATGACACAATTCAGCAGCAAAATGCATTTCTAAAGGGAAAGAAATGATTTTAGATACTTCAAACAGACTGAAAGGCTACCTATAAAAAGGCAATGTACCTTCTGAAGCAGACACCAGGATTCATCTCACCAAAACTGAATCCACACTCTTAGCACACTATTCCTGATTTTTCTAGCTAATGTGAAAGAACCCAGGAGTTATGATAAAGATATAGTTAGGGGGGAAAAAAAATCCCATTTTGATGATCCTGCTTAGAACTGTTTCACAAATTAGTATAGTAACTTGCCTGACAAGCATGTAACATCCTATTGTAAACTGTTGGCACAAGTTCAAAGTAGATAGAGGAATAATGAAGACCAAAAAATCCTGAACAAACAAAAAGTAGCATCAACCACTTTTACTAATTCTCCCTCATAGAAGCAATGGATATACCATAAGCAGTGAGCATCTGATCTGCTTGGGGATAGAAAAACAGCTTCAGGAAAGAATCTCCACACCTGAAGCAGGAAATAGAAGAATTTAGGTACGTCCTTCAGAAAATCAGCTTTGTTCATTTCTTTGGGGGTAAGGAAGGGTAGAAAAAAAAGACATTAAAAAGCTTGAAGAATTATAGAATCATTTATGTTGGAAAAAACCTCCAAGATCATGGAGTATAGCCATTAACTTAACGCTGTCGACTAAACTATGTCTCCAAGTTCCACATCTACAGTGATGTAGATGAATGTGGCTCGCTTCATGAGAGACTTCAAGGATTGGCAGTGTGAGTGAAGGCAAGAATTTCTGGTAATTCTAGGTTGTTCCCCAAGTCTTAACAAAATAAAGAAAATACAGAGCGTATAACTTTGCACCACAATTCCTCCAAGATATTTTTAAACAATCTTCAATTACCATGTTTTCATTTGGGATTATGTAGAGTCCTACTGCTTACTGCACACGCCGTATGGGAAACTTATGAGTCTAACACAGAGTTACATGGTGGCCTAATACTTACTAGGTAAAATGGCAATGCATCATTTTTAAGAGCCAGAAGTAAGGTATACTTGATCCTCATTTTAATTATCTATTTAAAGACAGAAGTCTTTCTTCAAAATAATTAGTAATATAGATTAATTGAAATGAGCATACATTATAAGGTGTGAACTTGCACACATACTAGAAACATCTGCATGTTTACTGAAGAATATCAGGTGTAGAAAAATGTCACCCTTTTCACATACCTAAGTATAATTCCAAAATGTCTCAGGTTGATTGTTGTATTCATGCCTCTCAACTGAATAGTGAGTCCACTGTGCCTGATATCAAAGCCATTCTGGAAAAAGAGAAGGAAAAAAAGAAGACTGCTTGCCTTTCGTCTTTTACTGAACTGAATTTAAAAGGGTTTTTTGTTGGTTTATTTCAGAGGAAGAATGTTAGGTGTTCTGAAACAGAAAGTGTGAAAAGAGATACCTACAAAACACTTTTACAATGCAGCATGTGGCATCAAGCAGAGATGTTTGTAACTCCCAGAGCAAAATTACACATCTTTTGTTTCATTATGGACTTAATGATAAACCAGTTTTTCCAGGCAACCTAACTCAGCAGGTATCATTTAGTAAACTTCAGAATTACACAAGAGTTTCTCACCTATGTGGAAAAAGACAAGTCAAGTATGGTAACCTTCTAAATGATACTAGCATATTTTTTCTTGTGTTTTTCCATGGTTGCATTTTTGCAAAGTTAGTTTTCTGGAAGAGTAGGAAGAGGCACATTGAATATCAATGTGCTAAGACTGTAAAGCTCACAAAACAACGGTTCTAGTATGAAATTTGATAAATACGGATTAGAACTGGAAAACAGCATCTGAATTGTGCTTCGAGAAATTATGAGTAAAGCAGAAAATGACAATGAAAAATCCTATCCTTTTCTACTGAATTTTAACAATTCTATTTTGCTGCAAAACCAAGAGGGTACATATTTAAAAAGAAACATTCATGTAAATTGATGAAACAGATGGAGCAGGGAAAGGATGGAACTGGAATCATAAGCCAAAGCTGACAGGAGCACAAAAAGGGAGCAGAAAGCAGAGGCAGGATGAGGTCAAGAATATCATCAGACAAGAGATGATAAGAGAGATTTACCACAAATGTCTATTCCAGAGTTTTGAATTTCACAGGGTTTCAAGAGTCACACCATTCCTCTGTTACCTAAGAAATAGTTTTTGACCTCAGTGGAAAAACATACTTCTTGTTCCCAAGATATTAAAAAGTGCATACAAAGGAGACTAAAATACTGACACCATTTTATCTCACACACAGACTTGTGCGCTGTTAGCTGTTGAGAATATTAGTTCAGGCAAGTGCTGCATTAGAAACCTGCACTTTATCCCACAAAGTTGCCACTTAATACAGAGTGAGTATAAGAACTGAAGTTATCATAAGGATGCATTAATTCATTTTTCAGGGGGCTTACTCTGAGAGGCAGAGATTTGGTTGAACAGAATATTCACAGCTACAGTGGAAGACAAGGAGGACAGTTCTCTAAGTGCACAAAATCACTTCCTCCAGACAAGTCCATTCTCTGACTTACCAACATTTCTACCCAAAATTTTCAATCTAAATTCTCAGCACCTCCCTTCTCCACCTCTAAAATGAGGGCAACATTAACTTGTTTAGAAATTCTCCACTAGAGTTGCTTGCTTGTTGTTCCCTAGAGGCAAGTGTCATTTCATCAACCTTGAAACATGCCGAAGCAGGCGAAATAGATGCCATTCCTTTAGACAGGTGTGCTTATGTGTGCACCCAGCCCTGCAGCTGAGGCTCCACGGACAACATGTCAAGCTCCCCCCAGAGTTCCTCCCTCCTGAACACAACTGCCTAATCCCCCAGAGGGTGGGATCTGTCATCCATACAAACCTCTAGCTTCTGAGCTTTAAACCAGCATCCCCTTTTATGTTGCTAGGATGATAACTACGCAGTGTGCCCCGTGCATGGACTCTGAAAGGGGGAAAAGAAGGTGACCGTCTAATTAAAGGAGTTAACACATGTGGAAAGGCCAATTAAGCCTGCATGGAAAAATCTTCCTTCTGGTATTTCCTATATTTTAAATGGGTTACTTTGCTTCTTAATAATATTTTCATATTATTTTTCCCTGAAAGTGTAACTCTGTATATTACATGTGTATATACAAATTATTCTACTTAATAAAAAGACTCTACTATTACATACAAAATGGACCTTTTTCTGCTATAATACCAATTCAGTGACAGCAAGCAAAAAAATCTAGGGAAGCAATGAAAACGAGCAGAAGACTGAATTGCAATTGTGTTGGGCTAAAGAATCCACAGAAAAGGAAAAGGAAAAAAAGCTGCAGCATGACAGAATGAAATCAATGCCAAAACTAATGTCCAGCAAAAAGACCATAGCATAAGATACGTCCAAAAAATCACATTTTCAATAGCTCACCAGTCTTTAAGACTAGTGAAACTATTTAATTGAGAGATAATTTGATATTCTTGAGGTGAGCTACCTTTAAAATCACAGATAGGATCACTGAATGAAAAGCTAAATCTCAATGGATGAAACAGATTAAAAATTGAATCTGATGTACGCATCTCTCCAATTACCAAGCTAAGTGTTCCAGCAATGGGTGTAGGCAGATATGTGACAAGATTCTGTGCGAGACTGGTAATATTACCTTGGGCATTTTAGCTTAAACAGAGGAATAAATGAAACAACGCCCTCAAAAAAAATTATGTATAACAGAAGGGTTGATAGGATTTTGAGCAGAACCAATTGTATACTGAGTCGCTAAAATATGCATCAACATTAGAAGCTAAATGTACAAGACTCTCGTATGCTTAGAGTTGAAAAAGCAGAGAAAGAACATTAAACAAGCCTGAAGTCATCTGTTATACTCCTTTCTTTTTGCATTTACATGAAATCCTTATAACTTTGGTGGCAAGAGATTGAATATGTATACTGTTTCCCCTGATAGATGAATCCATTATCCTCAGTTTAGAACCAGCTGCCAGTGGAAATATCTGCATTAGCAGAGTCTCCTATAAAAACATTTTTGAAGTAAGAAAAACTTCTTATAGCTGACCAGATGTTATCGCTAACGAACCAAAATATTTCCTAAAGTTCTGTAGAAAGCAAACATTCTCATTATAGGAATTCCACTGAGTTAGTTCCATGAACTTAATAATCAACAGTATTTTTATTTATTATTTAAACTGAAACTTAGTTTCAATAGGAAATACTGCTTTCCTTTTGAATGTTTCCTGTAAGATGACACCATCTATATTAATTTGGGAAAGAAACGGTTTTACTTCATAAATACATAAAAAGCAGCTGTGTAATTCAAACCAATATAAAATACCTAAATCATAGTTAGTGAGAGTTCAGTTTTGTCCGAAATTTTTAATCCATCAGCAAAACTACTGTAAGATTTAGTAAATCTCCTTCACAGTCACTGTCTGTCCCAGCTCCCTCTTGTCCCTCCCAAAATCTGTAATTTTCATGTATTTTGTACCAGGTCTCAGTCCACGCTCCAAGCACAATACCCACTGTTGAAATGGCTTAATTTAAAAGAAATATCCAGCCAGCAGCTGCTGGAGGACTGCTGAAACCACAGAAAGAGAGCAATTATTTCTTTTGGGGGAAACAAATACCTAGCAGTTACTTGCTGTTCTATGTTGACGGGAAGAAGGAGACATGTAAGGAGATGTCTGCTTTCTGCTTGCAGGCTCGAGGCTGCCAAAGAAATATGATCACAACCTTGGGTTTAGTTTCAGTTACAGTTTAAACTTTGCCCACAGCAAAGCTGATATATACTGGCCTTTATTTTCAGATGTTGGGAAATATTGCTAAGCATTCTAATAGAGCAACGATGAGTGACTGTTTTTAAAAAGAATATTAGTTTGATTTTTTTTTAAACTCCTCAAGACAAGGTAACATATGTAATCCTCACAGCACCATCATAATGTTCTTCCCTTCTTCTCTCCACCCCGACACAGAGAGTGGTGACATCGGTAATTACAAATGCCAACACCCAGGTGGTTCACAAGGCTTTTGGTACCAGGCCACTTCTTCATCTTGTGGACAACAAAGTTAATCAGGAAGCAACCCAGGCTTCCACCAGAGAAAAATCATGACCTGCCCTATTTGAATTAGTGCTGGAGAACTCCCAGATGAGTTAGTGCAGCTGAAGCCTAATTAAATCATATCCCTTGCATCTTGACTGTGTTGCTGTGTGTCTAGGACAATGAATGAGCACAAGTCTTTTAGGGATAGATCTTTAAAAAAAACCCTAAAAAATTAAAAGCCTCCTTTTAGATTAACTATCAGACAGAGCACAAAGATTTTCTGTTGTGATTTGTCTCTCCAAAATGAACCTCTCCACAGAGATGTACACAGAAGAGCAGGCACTGTCGAAAGTTCCTATTAAACCGCCACTAAAGAAAGAAACAACTTCAGAGGAAGAAGCTTTTAGTTCTGGCATCCAGCTTGGGGAAGTTAGAGAAGAACTGCTGAAGGTCAAGGCTGCTAGAAACTTTCATGAAAATGCCAAAGTTGTTAAAGGAGAGATCATCCACTAGCATCTTTACAAACTGCAAAGAAATTCAGCTTTATTTAAGAAAGGTCCATCTAACAGCCTTCCAGGCTGGTTAGTTAACAGTAAAACAAAATGAGGTTTTAAGGTTCAGAAGCAAAGCCAGGATACAATTATCCAGAGAATGAACAAACAATAGACTCTGAAGGAAGAGACAAATTAATCCATAGCTAAAATATATTTCTGCATTTCATTTGTGTTTATCTGAGCTGGTCTGTCCCAGAGCAGTCTCATGCCTGTGCACCTCCTTCTTACTCAAATTACAGCTGAATGTGCACCACAAAGAATCCTAGAAGCCATTGCTCTCCATAATAGGCAAACCCGTCTGCAAAGAATCATAGGCCATATTGTCTGTCTGGTATCAATCACAAGACACTGCAAGAAGCACAAACAGCTTATGAGCTAGGCCTGCCCAGCCTGCATTAAGCATGCCCTCAGGTGTGCTTTCTCCAGGCCATTCCTTGTCTGTTTCATCTGAGCTGCTGACTTAAGAATTAGCAAGCTATGGGCAGCAAACACAGCAGTGGAATGTATCTTCTGACTAGAAAGCCATCAGTACATGGCATTCAGAAGCAAGAAAAGTTTTCTTACAGAGAAAGCCAACAGGAACACTATCCAGCCTAAACCTCCTCTGCTGCAACTTGAGGCCATTTTCTCTTGCATTGCTGTTTAGCAACAATGAAGCGTAAGATGTTTGCTATGGGAATATATTCCTTGAGCTGACCAAAGGCAAAGGGACATCCTTGGATCAATTCTGATGTTCCCAAGACTGTTCATGTTATAGCTTCATCAGAAGAATGAAGTGTGTCTCAAGCTACACAGGCACACAGCACTTGGGAAACCCTGAGCTGGTAAGTAGTTTGTTTGGAAAGTGCTGTATATGAAAGCACATTGGAGAAGACTATCTCATCAGAGGTCTGACCTTCGGAATAAAACTACCTCCCATACAATTTTAAAATGATGCCATTTGAAATTGGTTTTGGAGAAAGATTTGATTTGGGTTAAGAAAAAATAAAAAAGACTCTTGCATCATCATAATTTAGTCGTTCCCAACCTGACATTAAAGGGTTTCTGAATTATTTGATTTCTAAATCAACAGACTATAAAACTATGGTACTTCAGTTTCAGGGAGCCTTTGCATTACTCTTTTCTAAGATGTATGGATAATCAGTCTGAGATTTTACTCCACAGAAGGGAAAGAAAAAAGCCATCTTTCAATAAAAAAATTTATGAGTCTGTCCTTTAACTCTTTGTAAGTCTCAGACATAGTTCCTTATAACCTTGCTCTTTCTTATTAATGCTGGTGTGCACATACATATTTTTACCTTGCTTTGTTATATTTAATTTACTTCTATTTGACATTTCACATTAGAAAGTGTTAAAAAAACTAATTAAAAAGGTTCTAAAAATTCATTGTTGTCATCTGGAAAGCAGTAATGCAGTCTCTATTTAGAATGCATATTCTTAACAGCAGCAGTTTTGATACCAAAAGCTTCTCTGAAGTGTCTACAATGTCATGGTAACCTAGTATTTATATTGCATATTAATTCAATTCTTTAATAGCTTTAAGTGTACTATTTGCCAAACCCTATTAGCCATTTTATTAAGTAAACAAACAATTCTTTGTCTATATATGTACATTTGCAAAATAGTACTACATTCTGCATTACTGTTTATAATTACTAGAGCAATGTTATTTTAAACCTGGGAATTAACATATTGACTTTGGTTTTGGTATGCAATCTAAACACCTGATCTTTAAAAACAACTTTAACCATATTATTTGGGGGGAAGTAAGATACAGAACTGAGTATTTGTGTTGTGGTTAGAGAATTTTGCAATTACATCAATATTTGCAAAGGCGATGTACTTATAGTAATCTTTACATATTTTTAGTTATGTACACGTGCAGTATGCAAATATTTACATCCTACTTGGATCACCTGGAAAAAATAGAATGTAGATGGCAACATTGCCTCTAATATCACTGAATCAAGCAGAGAACTGACTTTGTGTTTTCATCATATTAAGATAGCATCAGAGCATACAGTAAGATATTTCTGGCTTAAATCCAACATTCGGAATAAAATTCATGTACTGCTTCTCTGTATTCTTTAGGTGCATAATCTGTATTCTCTAAATAGATCACTTTACCAGTCCTTACTCTTTTTGCCTCAGAGATTAGGTCTCCTTTGCTGCGTGAACATAGCCACAAACTCCTCTGGAAGTTGAATCTTACTATTTTCCCTCACTCTACAGAACAAAACATGTATTTAAATGAATTATTTTAGTGTTTGAATCCACAAATTTGTGCTAAACTGCTAAGGTAAAAAGCAGGCTAAAATAGACATGCATGGGAAAACACATAATTCCATATAAGCTTTTCAAGATGACACATAAGTACATAAGTATGTGTGAATCTGTAAATGCAATTAGGAACTCACACTAGGGAAGGCTTTTTCTGTGGAATTTCTTATCAAACAGTGCTCACTCACTTTGACAATATTTCCAGACCAAAATCAAATTGGAATGGAAATAATTTAAGGAAGGAAATCTGAAATTCATCAGAATAACTGAGAATATTCTGCTGCACAATGTCACTGTTAAAAATATTTTTGATACAGCTCTTAGGATAAAAAAATGCTTTTTTGTGTACATGCTGTTTCAATACATTTCCTTCCACATCAGCTTGATATAAATTGATTTTTAGATACAAACTCCATCAATAACATTGTCAACATTATTTCCCAAAAGGGCAATGTATGCCACATGCAAGTTAAGAATAACACTGAGTTATTAAAGAAAATGTGATTTCAAGCAGAGTCCCAAGGTATATTCAAAACAAACAAGAAGCTTCTTTCTCAGGTGTAGGAATTCTATGTAATGAAAATGTTGCTGAACTATGTTTAACAAGAGAAATTGGGATAGGATGTTTTTGCTTAAAACAAGTTTTTATGAAGATCTTCTCCAGTTGTCTGTTTTTCTTTCAGATTTGAGCATCAGATAATGGACAGAAGCATCCTGCTTTCTCTATGTATGGAAAATGTTGCTGTTGTAATACTTGTCTGGCTAATAAGATTCACTATAACTCAGTATTATAATTTTGCCATTTGGACAAACATGACAACACAATGAATGGTGATTAACTCTCATACAGCTATTGCTGTTACTACACATATTTTAATATTTATTAATTCTGACATGTTTTCTTCAAAAAGTTTGCACCCTTCACCTCCTTCCACACAAATATATCTTGTTTTGATAAAACATTTTTATATAAAAACTGTGTTAGGAATATAAAGTACTAAGTCACAAAGTTTAGGTTGGATATCAGAAAAAAGTTTTTTTATTGTAAGGGTGATGAGACACTGGCACAGGTTGCCCAGGGATGTGGTAGCTGCTCTGACCCTGGCAGTGTTCAAGTCCAGGCTGGATGAGCCTTGAGAAACCTGATCTAGTGAGGAGGTGTCCCTGCCCAGGGCAGGGGGTTGGGACTAGAGGATCTGTAAGGTCTCATTCCAACCCCTAAAATTCTATGATTCTATGAAAGTTTACGGAAGTAGTATTACATATATACATACACTCTGATAATGTAATACCTTCTTCAGTTATTAAAATTAATGATTTAAATAAAGAATACATTTGTATTCTTTTCCAAAATATGCAGGAAATTTAGGTAGATTCTAGAGCAGCAGGCACTGGTACTACACCGTGAGTGCTTCTTCTATCCAGGCAGTTCACATGCCTACACACATGCAGACACATTAGAAAGCCAAACAAATATTTTACTAGCAACAGTTTAAAGATCTGAACAGAGTACAAGCTAAACTTCCAAATTAGGAAGGTGTTCGTAAACACCAGATGTTGTCCAGATGTATGTGCATTAGCAGAAAAGGTACTGATGAGCTAAGAAGACTTGGTGAATTAAATTAGAAAGAGATATCCAGAATCAAGAAAATTCATTTCTTAATACTCATCTTAATACTTGAGATAGCAGAAAATAAGAATTCACCAGAGCAAATCAAAGTCTAAAATTCTAGCGGTGAGAAGTTTCCTAAATCATGGTTAAAAAATTACAGTCTCACAATATTGACAAAATAATAAAAAAAAATTAAACACACAGTATCTCAATGAAATTGTTGCTTACCATGAATTCAACAACTGCTATTCTAATTTCACTCTTGTAACAATGGTTTCCTACCAGTATCTTTCCTTTAGATACCTCCTGGCAGGATCACTTCATGCCATGCAGTTTGCAGACAAACACAAGAGCTACAAAAAAAAGTTATAGCTGAATCTTAAAGAGCACTCTGAAAGGGTCTTTTCACCTGTATTTTCACCTGTAGGCACAGTATAAAGTAACCCTAGCACCTTACAATGGCTAGTTCTCTTAGAATACAGGTGTATTTTCACCTGTAGGCACAGTATAAAGTAACCCTAGCACCTTACAATGGCTAGTTCTCTTAATTAAGTCAGCCATACCTGCATCACTTACTGGTTTCTGTCTAGAGAATGCAAAACTCTGTAAAATGTATACACAGCTGAACACAGTGTTCCTGGTTTTTCACCCTGAAAAATACTGTGGTAAATCCATGTATCTGGTCAATAGAGAAAGGTCAACACTTCCTGAGAGCCTCTAAAAAGCAATCCAGACTCTCTAAATAAACAGCTGAGATAAAACGGGAGCCATCAAGATACAATTAGCAAACAGCAGGTTCAGGAACACCAGCAGAATTTAGAGCATTTGAATACAGCTCCATTTTCTCTTTTGAGTACATTTGATTTCTATTTAAAGCTGCAATAACACAGACACAATGATCACATACATAAGTAAATTATGACCATGTTTTTACAAGTTATCTGATGCAGGCTGATAGGATAAATCTTCTATAAAAAAGGTGCTCCTCATATTGAACAACAGCTTTCATGCAGCAAAATCCAGGAACAATGTATTTTATAAAGTATATGGTAAATGTAGAGCGCTTTTCTTTTAAAAGACTCAGCTTTAAAAGTTAGAAAATTGAACATACACAAGAAACTGTTTTCAAATAATTTGGATTTTTTTCAATTTCATTCTCTATTGGTCCAAAGTAGAGGAAATATAGACATAAGCAGAGGAATTAAGGTATGTAAGCAAACACACATATTGAAAGATATGAAACAAATACTATTTTCTCTTAATTTAACCAGAGCAAATCTAAACAGCATAAAATATCCACTATAGGTCTGTTGATACATAGCATCAAATGCACCTTAGCAGTCACAGTCTTGAGCCTACCTATTATCCAAAATGGTACCTTAGTTATCTCCTCTAGAATTATATATGAGAAATAGAGTGTGGACAGCACTAAATGGATTAATTGAAATAGAGAACAAAAACGTGTGGTCTTCTCTGCAAAAAAATTAGAGGGTTTTTCCCCATTCTTATATTTTTGGAGTTTCATTTTGGACTTGCACAATTTTTTTGGGCTAACTTTTCTTTTTTTCAAAAAGGCCCAAAATTCATTATTATCTTTCAAAAAGGCAGCTGTTGACTACCTTTTTGTTGTAAAAGTTTTTAAAAACTTTTAAAACTTTAAAATTAAAGAATATTGCCGTTCAAGTGCAGATAAAACAAATCACATCTGCCTACTTGTTGCCATCTTTTGTCCTTTACTAGCTGAATTACATAGCACTAACAAATTAGCAGCATCAGTGGAAGCCTTCAGACAGCAGATCTTGTGTAGAGGACCAGAAAGAGCACACAAGTAGTAATCAGAATTACTAGCTAGTTCTCCTAATCCATGCAAAGCAAACACAGCAGTCATTGTTCCGTAAACAGTGAAGTCAACCTCTGAAGTTCAAACAAAAGGAAAGAGAAGACAATTCAGAAAAAATTATCATTTTGTAATCACACAAGAGGCACAATACAAATACACACAAATATTTTTCTGTATATATCCAGAAAGATCACCCACAGAAACTAGCTACCCAAAAGCAGGCATGTAGTATCTACCAGAGGAATTAGTTTGCCCCATGGGATGTCCCTCACATTCATTCAGGTGAAAGTTACATGTAGAGTCTCAGCAGAGAGGTCAGTCCTCCAATATTGAGATAATATTTTAGGACAAATGAATATCCTGGTGTCTGAGACAGCAAGGCTAGAACTGCTTGGACAATTACCTGATTTTTCTGTGTCTAAGGTTAGATAAGATCAGCCCTACTTTGGGTGCACTCAGATACAAAACATATGTATGTTCCAGGAAGAAAGCGAAACACTGCGATGTACCTGATATAATGGGACATTTTCAAACTAATCAGCTAGGATACACACTTAATTCTGCCTCTTTGCACATGATATAAACATTATTTACAAGGGTGAGAGAGGGCAAAGAAGTGACACTGCTGCACGGAGCAAAAGCACAGTTCCTATCCTTCAATGGTTAAGTAGATTTGCCAAGACAACATACTTTGTTACCATCTTAACACTGTACCTGATCGCAGATTAGAAAAGACAGCACACTACAGAGCACGGAGAGAAGGGAATGAAAGGTGAACGCAACGTGATTGTATCCTTGTTTCAACTATTATTAATCCACTGGATAAGCATCAGCACCCACAAGTCCCATCCACTTTTGGGCCTCGTCCATCAAGAGCTGTGATAATTTGGCATTTGTTAAGAACAGTTTTGAGCAAAGCAAACTTAAACTAAAAGCATATATATTGTTTAAACAGGAGTTTATTTATGCAAATGTCTGAGAGTACATCTACTTATGAAAGAGCAACTGAGAGAAGATCCCTAAATTCTATTTTATTACATATTGCTACATTCTTTAATTGTCTTGGCAGTTACTGTAGCATGGATTCAAGACAACTATCAATAACAGTCTTCACATTTTCCTTCTAGGTCTACTGATCTTACCGAAGTATCAGTCTCTTCATTAAAATACTGATTGTATTCCAGCAGTTCTAATCTAAGGCTTTATTGAGTAAGTTATGAAGATATTCTCAACATTCAGACATGGGCACTTAGTTCTCAAATCCAAGCAAACTAAAAAGAATACAAATATTGGTATAATATGCTCGATAGTCTGCTGAAACTCGGTGCTTACATTTTTATTTAGACAAATGATGCAGAAGCGACAGGAGCATTAATTGACACAGACATTTCTCATTTCTAAAGTAGCTCACTTGGTGGAGTCACTATCAAATAAAATTCCATAATGGTTAAATTATAGGGCATTTCAAGGCAGCAAATTAATCAAAGTGGATATTTTTTTCTTGTTTGTGCACAAACAGCAGATAATTTTAGTGTGACATTGTGCTTGCATGCTTTGTACTTGAAATATAATACAACGAGGATCAGTATTCTGAAGTAAAAGGAACATCCCTTTTTCTTCCTGACTACTGTTTAAACCAGTAAGATTAATAAATATATGAACATGATCCTAACAGAACATCTGCACTTACTCTTTTCCCCATTTAGACTCCTGAAGTGGCATAACAAAAGCTGTATTCATCAGAAAAGCTTTCTGAAGCCCTGGTTGCAAGGCAATATTCACAGTAGGATGTGCATCTTCTCTTCCAAAAAAATCTTTTTCTTCTTATATCTTCTGACTGAAGGTTCATCAATATTTCTATTTGTCATGATTTCCATCCACACTATGGTCACTGAGGCCACAGGACTGCAAGGCAGACTTTAATCACATCTAAGCAGTATTACACATCTGATTACATGTATTTCTCAAACAAAATCTGACAACCTTCAGTATTCACAGAGGTAAAAATTGAATGCACCAAGACACTGTTTCCTAACAGAACCAAAGACATTTAAAACCAGCGAAATATCTATAGGCAAGAAAAACTAAGCAAGAAAATATTCACGTTTACCTCAGACATCTGTATTAGTCATAGCACTTTAATGTGGAAATCTGAAATTCTTCCCCAGCTTGAAAACAACAAATATAAAAACACTATAGATTTTAAATAGCAAAGTATGCCTTCTCAATATTTGGTTTCTTGATAATATTTCTTACTTTGTGTCCCAGACATGCATACATATCTGAAACATGGTCTATATGCATGTGCTTAAACACAGAAGTCTGCAAAAGTTTAAACAGATTCTTGGCACCTACCACTAAGTGCTGAGACAATAGCTCATGCCAGACAAAACCAACCAACCCCTCACTGGAAACAGAAAACTCTTTCCTGTGCTTCCTGGGCCAAAGTAAAAGACAGTGAAACATGCACACGGAGCCAGTTTTCTTTTACTGGCCAAATCAATAATTTCCCTTCTCCATTCAAATCTGCCTCTGGATTTTGCTCCATCTCACACATTTGCTATGTCTTGGGTATTTCCCTCCTCAAGAAAAATAAGAAATGGGAAAATACAGCATGAAAGTATAGAGGAGAGGTAAAAATTGAGAAAACAGGGCCCAGCTGCAAAATAATCAGGAGAAAAATAGCCACAAAAAAATGAAGAGGATGTCCTCTCATTACAGGAGGTCCATTTCTGACTAAAACTATTTTAAACAGTTCCCTGTACCTCTAGTCGTGTAATTTTGCTTTCATGAGTTTTATGACCAGAGTGTTGATCAGATTACTGTCAGTCAAAAAAAAAAAAAAGGCATGTTGGATGTTGATCCCATCTTTTCTTTAACCCTCTACCATCTCTCACTCCCTGCTTCAGTGAATACCAACTAATTTCCCCTGGGGAAAGAGAAGTGTTTAGCTGGAATAGCTTTACATTTTTATTTATTTTAACAAAGCTCTCAATACTATTTATAAAAACTCTACAGGTGCTGTGAAACCCCAAATTATATTCACTGTAGTCTAAAATGATTTGACTTTAAATGCATTTTTCTGATAGTTCTCCTGCTAGCAAACTCTCTTGGTTTTTGGGGGTTTTTTATGTTTCCAGATACAGGGACCCAAAAGGTTTTTTATTTAACAACAGCTCAATAATTACCTTTTCTAAATTCCCATCTCTCCACTATTGTTTCTGGCATATTAGTTTTCAAGGTCTCAAAGTTCATAGCAGGTTTTTTTGCAAGAACAGTGATAAAGTGCTTGCATTATGAATAGTAATTTTATTCTCTACTACTGTAGCTGAACACAGTGACATACAGGCTACCTGGTTTCAATATTCCATTGCAAATTCCTTAGGGTTCTGTGTCAGCAGCAGCATATTTAGCAACCTTGAAGAAATCTTTTCTTTATGTTACTGGTTTTATTTATTTAAAAGCTGTGCTCCATCAGGGTAGCCACATGACATGCAAGGACTCACTGGCAGGAAGATCCATGGTATGGTAAAGGTTCTAAAATTCTCAACAGCTGTTAAATCAGATTAAAAATTGAGCATAGATTCAAATGCTCATTAGGTGTTGTATTTTACAAGACAAGCACATCACATCATTATTCTGCTTTGAATGCCTTTTGATCTGGGATGTGAGGATCTGAAGGATCTTGCAAACATTAACATTGTGGCATGCTCTTGCTCAGTTGGTGTTAATTAATTAATTAAATAAATCTTGTTATGCTGAACTACTGCTATCTCCAGTTTGAATTTGAAAGCAGTTGCTTTATTCTTTATACAGATTGCAACCTTTGATTATATACATAATTATTTTCAGGTTTAGGTGGTTCTATGGAAATTTAGCATCTTGCCAAAATCTTAATTTAAAAGAAATATTATCATTTACATAAATTGCTTATGAAACAGAAGCAATATCTAGTGAGAAGTTTTGTTTCAGTTAGCAAAATAAAGTATCAATTTCAAGCTTGAGCCAAACCTCACAGATGAGACACTGTTTCATTTACTTAAACATAAAAATATTTTATTCTATTCCTTTTCCCCCATATACAGTATATAATGGAAATAATGCATCAGTCTCCACATGATATATTGGTCAAAATACCCATCTAAAAGGTGATTTTCATTATACAGATTTAAATTTTATGATTCAAATACAACTTCACAACAGCTTTCCCCCAGCACATTGCTTAAAATATATATGCATTTATAGTTTGGAATACAAATCTTCAGTTTTTTATGCTAACTTCCAACGAATATAAAGTGATAAATTCTTAAACCCAATGAAATTTTTAAACTCAAGCAAATCTTCTTAAAATAGCAACTTCTGAAAACATACCTAAGTGAATAATAGGAAATCTGTCTTTACATGTGTCACGTACAAACACATTTATTACTAACTTTCAGAATTTATCCTTATAAGACTTTAACATAATTTTCAGATTTTTGAAGAGTGTGAACTTTCATTGGTTTTAAGTTAGCAAAATTTGAGTAGAAACCCACTTGTTTTATTCCCCATGTTGATGTTGTAAATAAACAGCGCAGATTAGAAAAAACCCTAGCTCCTAAACACCATACTTAAATTAGTCTCAAATCCTAATATTACAGTTATCTACAGGAAATAACTTTATATTGAAATCAGCTATCTGAGTTTCCTCTAGCTACAACTCCTTAGAAATGCTCATTTTTTAATGTAGTGTAATTTCTGCTGGCTCTATATTGATAATACAATTCAGTAACTTTAATACAACCTAATGCAGTGTAACTGGATGGACAAGGCAGCAGGTAAGAAGAACTTCAGCTCTGTGGAAGCCTTCATGATTCCTGCACTCATGCAGCAAAGTATAAAACCTGCAGCTAATTTAAATGGATAGAATTGCACAATATTTCAATGAACATATTTTTTGATCAAGGAAGTGACAGCCTTTGAATATATTATCGACAGGAACAGTAAGGATACTCTATTGCTCTTCCTTATGCTTGATGGGCTATGCCAGTTAACATGCCTGATTTCACATTCTGAAGCTACACTAGGTTCCCAAATTAGGTAAGGTGGAAAAAGCATTAACTGAGTCAGGTTATTCTGTTCACCCACCTGTTACAAAAAATAAAAGTAAATACTGAACTGTCTAGGCAGAGAAAATTCACTAGCCAAGTTTCATCCTATATCAGAAATAAATGAAAATGAGTTCTCTCAGCTGTGTTATCTATGTTCAGAAGTTCTTCCATAACAATAATTTTAGCTGCCTCTAGCCCACTAAAAATAAACTAAAATTACATTCTCAAGGTTAAAAGAGTCTTTATCCTTCAAGAGCTGGAACTCAAATTTAGGGGCACTATATACCCACTAAAAATAAACTAAAACTACATTCTCAAGGTTAAAAGAATCTTTATCCTTCAAGAACTGGAACTCAAATTTAGGGGCACTATATACCTACACTGAATCACAACATGAGCTCTAATTGTGAGTATTGAATACTGAAAATATTAAAAAGAAATCTGAATACACACCCTAAATATGTAATACATTAATTTAGGTTTTACTGAAACTTTGGGAACAATTTTTTTAACAATCTGCATTAATAAATTCAGGTGATGACATTTTACCCATTCTGGGCCTACTTACATATTTGATTTCTTGTGTGGGATGTTCAAAACTTTAACAGAAACTGTGGAAAACCACAGATGTTAGATGTTCAGTAAGCTATATTTTGGTATAAATTGGGACTTTACAAGAGCCAGAAAAACTGGGCATTTTGATGCATCCTCATTCCTTAATGAAAGGGCTTGGAAATTCTATAGTGTCTATGCATAATTGTAAAATTTGCATTTCATTGAAGAAAAATGAACATCATATTAAATTAAGTTTCTGGAATTTTTTTAGCCAGATATATTTCTTGTACTGCATGTTCACAATACTGACTTAACCTATAATCACTAGTTTAACACATAATAATTTTGGTATCGTCTGCCCTTCTGAAAAGTCCTAAAATGCAAATATATTCACAAGAACAACATATATTTCCTGTCACATTTTATGTTAATCATCACTAATAGTAGTAAAAACATCATATTAATCATTAGAAAGAAGTTAAAGCTACAACTGTTTCATGGGAAAGGACAGGGAAGGGATAGATAGGAAGACTTGGGGTCTTTGACGATAAGGAAGGATAATTAGAGATTATTAACATACTCCAATTTTCCTCCCCTCCAGTGAAATTCTTGTAGAAATAGGTCAACTGAGATTGATTTTGCAGTGGCTTTGAGCTGTTTTCACACCACATGCCCATCTTTTTGAAGGGCAGAAGTACAATCTAAGTGCTAAAACAGTATTTACAGAGGGCAGAGTAAAGGAGATTTTTCAGAGATATACAGCTAAGCAAAGTAATCTATCAGTGTAACTTCAGTACTGTATTTGCAGCACCAGGTCAAGGAAGGTTGGTGTCCCATCATGAATTGGGTGGAATATCTAATCTCTTTGTAAATATCTCTGCATATAGATAAATTTATTTCTACACTACTTCTCCTTGGAAATTTTCTTAGAGAACTTTCAGAAAATTTGTCTCTATGTTACTTGAAGTCAAAGAAACTATCTGAAAAAAATGAGATGCAAGAACTAATGGAGAGGGGTAGATAGACAATTTAGCCCAGAAGAATTATGCTATTTAGGTCAGAATAACCAGCTGTACAGATACAGGGTGAAAAACAAGAGTCTAAGAGACAATTTCTTTTCAGGAAATTACCTGTGGAATATAACAGATTACATGTGAGACACGCTGCAGAGAAAAAGGCAAAAGAGTTTTCTCTGAAGCTACAGCTAAAGGGTCTTCAGAACATAGGAAGTTATTTCTTTCTGCTTTTCTCAGCTCAATACTGCATTCAGTTTTGGATACTGCACTTAAAAACTGATACAAACAAATTGGAGAGGGTCCAAGAAAAACACTGGAAATAACCACGGATCTAGAAAATAAGATCTCTCTTACAGATTGCACAAACTGGAGTTATTCATGACAAGAGGAAAGAGCAATAGGGAAGATACTCAAAAGTACAAAAAGGCCACAAAGGAAACTATTATGTTCTCAGTGACCACAGTGAGTGGTTCAAGAACTGAGGAGGTTAAGAAGATTAAAATTAGATGATGAATGGGAAAACAAACAACAACCAAACAAATTTTCTCTTCTAACTTTAAAAATATTTCAATTGTTTAAGTATAGAAGAGAGTTAACTGGAAACATTTCCAAAGACTTGGAGGGCATGTTGGATTGCCATCTATAACATATTGCATGTGTGTTACTAATGTGGCTTTGGGATCAAGATCAAGACTAGTTAGCCTCTTGAGGTCAACACACAGTTCCATTTCCTTCCGTTTCAAGAGCTTAATAAAAACAAGGTAACATCCCACTGGAGATAAATTCCACTCAGCTCCCACTTCAAAATAATCTATTCCTAAGTAAGATAAACTACACACAACTGCTTTTATTTTCTCTGTGACTGCCTCGAAGAGACCGAATAAAACATATCCCTGGTTTCAAAGCAAAGAGGATAAAATAACTTCTTTTTGTGAGTTTCTACACATTGAATATTTTTAATCAGAACATGATGTATATTCGAGCTTATAACAAGACAGCTCTGCCTGAAATTATGACTAAAACTTAAATACTTGCCACAGTAATTTGCAACACTAAAATTGTGATGCAGCAGAAAGGAAAAGGCAAACAAACAGAAGATAGTATAAATGTTTTGAAAACCTTCAGATATAGTAGAAAGAAGGATAGGAGGATTACAGACAGGGTTTTGGAAACTATCTTCTGGGAGCACTCCAGTTACAACTTTAACATGGTTGCCTCACTATACTAGTGCTTAATGGGCACAGCCAAACAGAAGACAATGAACCTTTTGCCTGATTAAGGACATGACAAGATTAAAATAGTAATTATTAAAATCAATACTTATACACTTCATCTCACTTGGACTTATCAAAGTGGCAGAATTAAACACTTGTTCCTGCAGTATCAATGATTAGGTGCACATATAAAGTAATTCTCACAGTATATCCTAGTATAAATGTAAAATATTGACAAGGTAACAAAGATGGGACTAATAAATAGAATCATCTATGTAATGCTTGAGCTGGGAAAGATATATTTCAAGACTGCGTTAAATATTAGTGATTCATTTGTTCATTACAACTCTATATGACTGGCTGTAAATATTAACAGAATGTTAATAAAAAATTACACATTAAAATCTTTTTGACTTACATTTTCAAACATTGTTGTATGTAAATATCCCCATTGCAATATAATTTATTGTTGACTGGTTCTTGTGTTTGTATTTTGTATTTGCTGAAGATCTAAGTACCAGTAACTAACATTTTTTTCCAGCACCAATGGTAGACTACTTAAGAATTTTGTGCATTATTCATGTATTCCATTTTCTTCTAAATTATATTTTGATTAGAATATTATTCTTAACTCATTTTTTGCTCCATTAATATAAAGACACATATGATATGAAGTGACTTGCAGCATTCTTGCTAGAACATCTAGGTCATGTGCTTTAATATTTTGTTCTTAATAGCCTCATCAGATGAATCACTTAAACCAACGTTCTAAATACTGTGTTCTCACAGTAGCTGTCAAACTTGGATTTAGCTGCACTAGAGTTAGGCAGTTTTGCACTGGTACCTGCAGTTTACCTTCCCATAATTTTTGGTGCCAAAAATACACTCTCAGATTTCAGATGAAAGTCAGATTGATGTTTCTTGATGAAACCAAAAAGCTGAAACATTACTTTTCCCAGTAGCTGGCTTTAAAGTCATCAGAAAATCAGAGGGGGAAAAAAAAAAACCCCGCAGAGTTAATAATTTTACACAGTTTTACATAAAGCATTTTGGTTTTCAACATTAAAGTCAAGCCTGAAGAAAAAAATCTGAATAGAGGTAGATAGGTATCTCAGGAACTTTGGTTGGGACCATTTAAATGTCTTCTTGTTTGCAGAAAATGCTATGAGTGAGCACCTTGGGTCACTGGTGTGCTCATCCATCAAAAGGACACTTTAAAGCCCAGTCTGTGCATGGATGACTCTTGGCAACAGATGTACATTTTAGGAGTCCTAAGCCAGTTCACCTT